>NW_026927881.1:0-31368 GCF_032062105.1 Saccostrea cuccullata
TAGACCGCAACGAATAAAATAGTAGCTATCTAGTCAGCCTTATAACAGTAATTAAAGCAATATGAGCTGCATTTTTGAGAATTTTATTTTGCTGGTAAAATGTGTTATTATGATTTATCTGTATGTAATCTAAACCCCCATGATCAATAAGTGCAAAATAAACTTTAAAAATGTTTCAGAAGAAATATTTCTGTACAACCGAATATACAGTATTATATAAGAAATCATTATTGTACAGGACAATAATTCAATTTTGCTCTTAATTAAGCTGATAAAAGTTCTTCCATAGCAATATGAACAACAGAAGTTTATAAATGTTCTATTTTCCTGTCATTGAATTCAATGAATTAGCTAATTACAAATTTGAAATATTTTTTTCCGATGTCAAACATGCAGCTCATATTGCTTTAGATAAGATGTGTTTGTGAAACACTGATGCCCCGTATGGCAACATAGCGAAGGTTAAGCTTTCTCAAATGCAGATCAAATATGTTGGTACCTAAAGTAAGGCATTTGCACAAGAAATACAAATGTGAAATATAAAACCATAGCACCACCTGTTCAAATGTAATGACCAAAGTTACATTTTAAAGGTAGGACAAACTCCGGGTCAAGGTTAAAAGGTCAAGGTTGTTGGTTTCTAAAGAACGGCCTTGTCTCAAAAATTACATATCGGAAGTATGGAAGCGCTGGCGCGTACTGTTCAAAAGCCATGGTGAAGGTTAAAGTTTGTAAAAAGTAGGTCAAACTCCAAGGTCATAGGATCAAAGTTGTTGACATCCAATGAAAGGTCTTCTCACAAGGATTACATGTGTGAAGTATGAAAGCCCTAGCTCTTACCGTTAAAAAGTTATTGCCAAGGTTAAAGTTTTTTTTTCATAAATATGGAAATCTCTAAGGTCAAGGTCAAAAGGTTAAAATTGTTGGCTTCAAATGAAAAGTCTTGCCACAAAGAATTGATATTTGAAATATGAAATTTCTAGTATCTACTGTTTCAAAAATTAGGGTCAAAGTTGAGTTTTTTTGTGTAAAAATGGGTCAAACTCCAAGGCCAGGGTCAAAGGGTCGAGTTTCTTGATATCAAATGTAAGGTCTTGTCAAAAGAATTAAATATGTGAAGCATGAAAGCCCTAGTCCTAACCCTTAAAATTATATTATGGTCAAGGTTGTATTTTTAAAGTAAGTCAAACTCTAAGGTCAAGGTCAAAGTTCCTTGTATCCAATGAAGCATCTTCTCACAAAAATTACACATGTGAAGCATGAAAGTCCTTATTGCTCAAAAGTTATGGCTAAGGTTAAAGTTTTTTCATAAGTACGGAAATCTCCAAGGTCAAGGTCAAAAGGTCAAAGTTGTTGGTACTCAATAAAAGGTCTTTTCACAAAAATACATATATGAAGTATAGAAGTCTTTCAAATATTCAAAAGATATTGCCAAAGTAAAAGTTTGGAATTTTTGTTTAAAAGTGGGTCAAATTCCAAGGTCAAGGTCAAGAGGTCAAATTTGGTGGTACCCAAAGAAAGGTCTTGTCACAAGGAATACACATGTGAAATATTAAAGTCATAGCTCCAGTCAAAAAAAATTATGGGCAAGGTTAAATTTTTGCGGACAAACAGACAGCTAGACAGACGGAAGAACATGACAAAAACTATATACCCCCGAAACTTCGTTTATGGGGGCATAATACGTACTTTTACATGTTTGTGGAGGAAAACAATATTTCAAAACCTTGACATATTGAAAATGTATGACATAGTTTTCACATGATGACACTAATCTTGTTCTTTTGTTCCCCGCTTTCACGAAAGCGAGGGGACATAAAATCTCATTCATCTGTCAGTCTGTCCGTCCGTCACAAAAACTTTAACCTTGCCCATACCTTTTGATTGAGAGGAGCCATGGCTTTCATATTTCACGTGTGTATTTATTGTGACAAGACCTTTCTTTGGGAACCACCAAATTTGACCTTTTGACCTTGGAGTTTGCCCTACTTCTACACTAAAATTCTTAACTTTTACTTTAGCCATAACTTTTGAACGGTAAGGACTAGGGCTTTCAAATTTCACATATGTATTTTTTATGGCAAGGACTTTCACTGAATACCAACAAGTTTGACCTTTTGACCATGGAGATTTCCGTTCTTATGAAAAAACTTTAACATTGGCCGTAATCTTTGAACGGTAAGGGCTAGGGCTTTCATACTTCACATATGAAATTCTTGTGACAAGACCTTTAATTGAATACCAAGAGCTTTGATCTTTTGACCTTGACCTTGGAGTTTGACCTACTTTTAAAAACAAACCTTGACCATAACATTTGATGGGTTAAAGCTAGGGCTTTCACATCTCATATATGTAATTCTTGTGACAATACCTTCCATTGGATATTAAGAACATTGACCCTTCGACCTTGGAGTTTGACCTACTTTTTAAAAACTATGACCTAGGCCATAACTTTTGAACAGTAGATTATAGGACTTTCATATTTCACATATGTATTCTTTGTGGCAAGAACTTTCATTTGATACAAATTTGAAATTTTGACCTTGACCTAGGATATTTCCGTACTTATGATAAACTTAAACCTTGACCATAACTTTTGAACGGTAAGGGCTAGGGCTTTCATACTTTACATATTTAATCCTTGTGACAGGACCTTTCATTGGAAAGAACCTGGACCTTGACCTACTCTTTAACCTTGGTCATAATTTTTGACCGGTTAGTGTTAGGGCTTTCATACTTTACATTTGTAAAACTTGTGAGAAGACCTTTCTTAATAAACCAACAACTTTGACCCTGGAGTTTGACATACATTTCAAGAATTCATCCCTGGCCATAAGTTTTGAACAGGTGGTGTTAGGGCTTTCATTTTCACAATTGTAATTCTTGTGAGAAGACCCTACTTTGGGTTAGAATATAATATAGTATTTAATTTGCATTTAAGAAAAGTTTAGCCTTCACTTTGTTGCCATACAGGTCATTAGTGTTTCACAAACACATCTTGTTCCTTATATTGAGAGGAAATAGGACTTTCATATTTGACATGTCATGATGTGCATTACTTGTGACAAGATATTTCCGAGGATGCTATGATTTCTGACCCTCTGACCTTGACCTTATTTAAAAAAAATCAATTTCAGTGATAATTGTTAAATGACCTTTGATAGGACGTTTTATTTGAAACAATATGTCATTCACCCACAAAGACACCGAAAGCGGGGGACCACAATTCTTTGAATTTGCTTGTTCTTGCTAAAAAAAAATACATTCTTCATCTATTACATCAAACAATGTAAACAACTTTTTTAATAGTAGAAAAAATAATAACCATCAATTGAAAACTACAGAGTAGAAAATGTTCGTCTTAGTCGTAAAATATTTTGGTAAAAAGGCCTCAGAACTTTTATCATATGGCTTCCTTCTGTGTCAGTACTGTCACCCCTACTAATGTTATTGTGATTTAAATTCAAGACACGTGGTTAAGGATGACCTATGCAAAGGTTAAAGGGTAGAACCGTGGCCTGTCCAGCAGAGCGAACTTTGCGAGCGCTCGCCAAAATGCCTTATACCTCCAATAGTAATTTTGGCGAGCGCTCGCGAAAGTTCGCTCTGCTGAACAGGCCTCTGGTTTTACAAATAAAATTGGCAGTAAACAGGAAATTGCTATAGTCTGTTTCTTTTGAAAAATGTCCTGTGAAAAATATGTTTCCTGACCTTTCTGAAAGACTTTCATGACTTTCAACAGAAATTGGAGACTGAGGGTGAAAATAAATATATCTTATCATAATTTACGGCAAAATTAGAGCTCACTAAAGTCTAACATCATCTACACTGACAAACCTTTGTTTGCCTTATATGGCTATTGTTATTAATGCGCACAGATGATCTAACCATGGGCAACTGACCAATCGTTGAATGAATAGTAAAGTTTACGCCAAGCACGTTTACATTTTACTTCGAACATGTGGCTCAGGTCAATCTATGATCAAGTCAATGGAGTGCAAAATTAAAGAAAATTCTTATGAACAAAATACAAAGGTTAGAAACTATGAAAGATGTCATGGGCGTTTTTAGCTCACCTGAGCTGAAGGACAAGGAAAGACAAGCATGTAATAGGATTCATTTATTAACCAGAGAACTAGGATCCAAATACTTGAACATCAGCAAGATTCATTGCACTACGATACTTTTGTAAGATTTGAACCCAGCGTCCTGTCATTCCACCTGGACATTTTATTTTTATCATTTGACCAGTTTTTCCGGGCCCTTTGAAAGTACCACATGTCTTCAAACTCCCTAATGTCTCACCAACTAGTATCACAGCATTACGGAAACGATTACCTGAAATCAGAATTGTAAAATGAACAAAACCAGAAGACGAAATTACTTATATGTATTGACTTTAGCGAAAGTACAAGTACTAATTAAAAGACCATCTTAGCAAGGTATCTGAAGATTTCTTTTCAGAATTAGAACATTATTGAACCTCCCCAGGTATAAATTAAATACTACCTACTAAGCCTAGAAGCTAACATGAGTCTCTTAAACACACAGTTTACAAACAATTCCTTAAAATAGTAGAACTTGTCTTAAATGAGATACAGTCCACTTGATTACACGTTTTATACAATTACCCAGTATTTTTGTGAAGACAACAATTAAAGACTTAATTAAACAACGGGGTGAGAAAAGTACAGATATATCGTAAACAAAGGGTTTACCTTGGAAAATTCCCAGTTTACATCAGTATCTATACTTAAATGCAAGATCTGCAATTTTTTTTTACCAGAATAAGGATAGCGAGAGAGCTTATCCTTCTAAAATTAAAAAAAACTTTAACAAGAGTCTACTTTGGGTACATTCTTCATGTAGAATGCAGAATTCTACGGCTTCTGTTACCTAAACGAGCTCTCTGTAATTCTTTCATTCTAGTTGCATCATTGTATGGGATTGACCCAAAATTGTGCCATGTCTTTATTCTTGCACATGCATCCTGTGTATTGTCTCTCTATTCTTTTTATACGTATAATGAGCTAGAGATGGAATCAATCTAGAAATTTTGGTTATTACAGGCATGATTTGTGAGTAAAAACACTTTTTATGTTCATTTTTGAATTTCTCAAATGGCTAAATCAAAATCTTTTGGACGTGTGGATCTTCATTTATTACGTATCAAGGCCATAAACTCAGAACAGACTTACAGCTATAGGTAAGAGTTTTGATTTTCGATATACATGTATCTAGAATTCCATTCAAAAATATGTATCTGCATAAAAAATAAAAATTTTTTATAAAACACAAATTCAAACACATGTTGAAAATTTCATTTCATTATCAAAATTATTTAGGTAATTACATTGACTTAAAATTTTGAGTCTGTTCTCACTTTATGGTCTTGGGGCTTGGTCTGGGAACTATGACTTGCTTGGTGAGAACAGAGCTACGAGAAGACTGATAATTAGACCTACTCAGTACTGTTATACCAAAAAAAAAAATACTTTTTTGAGTGCTTTTGAAATCAATATATTTGTAAAGGGAAAGCATGAAATGACTGGAGAAAACGAAGAGTATTCGAGCTTAGAAGTCAATAAAACAATACAAAAATGAAGCAGAGCAAACACGGACCTGAAAAAAAAATCACTTACCACAACAGTTTCTCCTGTTAAAGATTCTCACTTCGTCGACGCTATAGCTTTTCCCTAGATCGATCCGATACCACGGAGTGGCATCAATTTTAGTATGGCAAAAATCGTTCAAATTTCCATTATTACATACTGCAGGCTTGAAATGAGCAAGGGTACTACTAAGGAAGGATTTTTTCCCACGAGCAAGCTCTTTCACAACTGAAACGTCAATGAAATACATGCATGTAGATATAACGATTCCGAACAAATTTCAAGCTCAGAAGTTCATTTGAACAATACAAAGCAGAACCAGCAAAATATTTGAGATTTTTTTAAATAAAAAAAAATCTCACATTTGAAATGCTGATAAGAACGTTTGTCAAAGAAATGCTAATCAGAGAGAGAGAGAGAGAGAAAGAGAGAGAGAGAGAGAACTAAACACAATCAAAAAAAAATTAACTAACCTGCCGGCTTGACTACTTGGCTTGCAGATTTGCTTGCAAATACTTGAACATCGGCAAGATTCATTGCACTACGATACCTCTGTGTGATCTGAACCCAGCGTCCTCTCATTCCACCTGGACATTTTATTTTTATCATTTGACCAGTTTTTCCGGGCCCTTTGAAAGTACCGCATGTCTTCAAACTTCCTAATGAGTCACCAACTTGGATCAGAGCATCACGGAAACGATTACCTGAAATCAGAATTGTAAAAAGAAAAAAAATCAGAAGAAGAAACTCTTATCGGTCCAGCTTAGCAAAATCTATAATGATTTCTTTTTAGCATTAAAGCAACATAAAACCCATTAAGGAACGAACAGTATTCACGATAAAAAATGTCTTAACCTCCATCCCCACAATCACGCATTTGAAAGCATATACCTTTCGCCGCAATTGCGCATTTTAACGCATGTTCCTTTGCCCAGCAATCACGCATTTTAACGCACTTACTGAAGTTTTTGTTTTACAATATGATGCACAGCCATGTGTTTTTGTACATATGAACATACTTGAAATTTTACCTGGAAAACAGATAATTAAACTTATTGACGTCATAATGAGAGTTTACGTCAGACTTCGTGTTTACAACTGTTGAAATGGAACCTTACCAAAATCGAAAATACTCATGATAAATTTACTAGGGGACTTTTCTTCAGATTCGGTTGATGATGACAGTGACAATAGCTTAAGTGATTCGGACTTTGAAAATCTTTCGTTGGTAAGCCTCTCTGATTTGGACGCACATAGATCTAACCGATACGGATTCTAATGGTGAAAAGGGAATGTCACTTAAATGGACTTCCATCTTAATTACAAGATGTTAAGGAACCCCCTTTGTATGTGCTATGGGACCAACACAAATAGTACAATGTTGTGAAACAGAAAAAAAAAATTCGAAAATTGTTTTACTCGGATTGTGTAACTACATCAACAACAGGCATTAACAAATATGTCCTCGAGGAACAACAACGAAAGGGTTTGCTATTAAGTAATATTTATCAAGGAAAATTGACATAGCGAAAGCAAGAATAGAGCTAAGGCAGACATGAAATTAAATTTTCGTATGAATTTTATAGCACTTTCATATGATGATTTTTTAATAAAAAGTCATTGAGAATTAAACAAACTGATATTCAACGAAGAAAAAAAGCAATATCTCTTCCAAAATACATGTGCAAAACGGAAGCGGAAGTGCTTGTACATTGTGGGCATAGCCCGGTTTATTAACAATGGTTTTTGTGTCATGTACATGTAGTTGTGTTAAGTCAAACAATACGTCTATAATTTAATTAGAAAAAAAATGTCCTTCAGAATAAAGTTTTTTTTAAACTAATATGCTTAAATTTCTGTATATTATTCTAAATTAGGGGAGTACCATTCTTACTATTCTTAATATTCTTTCTTTTTTAGAAATGAATGATATATCAATTAAAGTGAAGAAAATTTGATATGGTAAATAGAAAGATCAATTATTTTTATCTCAAAATAAAATTAGAAATGTAAGGTATTAATGAAAGAGGTATTAAATAATGAAAACATTGGCAACAGAAACTAGAAATCAACATATGTATGTAAGAAACAGATTCGATTGAGTTGAATACAAAATGGTCCTTACAAATGAAATCTGTAAAATCTGACATGACAATCCATTGAATTTCATGAAAAAATGTCTTTAGAAAGTTATCTCTCTTATCAGAGGTATATTACACCATAACTTTAAGAATACACTGAGCATACTAAGTATATACTTGAAAGTTGAGTTAAGAGTTAAGAAGTCTTATGCAATACGCAAAGCAATGTGATAAGTACAATTTCGATTTCTTTTTTAAAGCAGGAAAACAGTTCTTACGTATATGCTTAGGGACTTATGACTTTTACTAGTAATGCATGAAAAATATGGAGATAACGAACAGTATTCAATATCAAAGTCCATAAAACAAAACAAAATAGGAGCAGAGCAAACACGATCCTCCAAAACATCAGAGGCGATATCAGATGCCATGGAGGAGTGAGCATCCCTGCTGACCGGTCACACCCGCCGTGTGCTCCTTGTCATGATCGGGAGGAAACGGAAAAATCCGTCGTCAAGTCAGTGCATAAATAATGGACTAACAATTAGTATCAGAGTTCCCGAAACTAGTCAAAAATATGTCGGACAATTGTCCTGTAAATATTCAAAATTCACCGGACAGTTGTAAAATTTACCGGACATTAATTTTTTGTATGTAAATTTAACATATTATAGGATTGGAAATTGTAACGATATAATAAATAATATGTGTAAATAAAAAGATGGCAAATGCAGATTTTTTTAAAAAAAATTATTAAAATATTTTCTATAAGGCCTGTGTATGCAGGATTTATTTGACGTCGCCGACGGCGTGTGATGACCAACGCTTAATTCATCGTATAAAATTATTATGTCCATTCTGACAGATTTTTTTTTATTTTTTTTTAAATAAAATCTGCAACATGACAACTCTTGGTTGATTGTTTGGAATTAGTGGGAAATATATGTTGTTTTCCAGGCTTTTTTCTTTTGGATTTTGGTATTTTATGTGCCAGGAAAATTATTACGTAAAATATCAAACTCGTTTTAAAAAGCCTGGAAAACGTCCGATATTTCTGACTAGTTAAAATTTATTATACAACCTCCACACAGTTAAAAATATGTACTAATGATATAAAGATATGCAAATTTATCATGAAAATGATGATTTTAAGTGAATTTGTTGTCGTTTTACTACATTCAAGTCAGTCCTCTATTTTTAGAAAAGGGGAAAAACGCGCAAGCCATGTATTTTAAATGCTATCAAATACATTTAAAAAAATCCAGAAGTTGGTATAATATTATCATGCTAATAGATTAAATTATAGAGAAAATAATAAATGGTAACAAATTGTCTGGAATCAAGCAGAAATAGCAGGCAACTCTTGCAACCCTGCAAATTCGTCAAAACGAAAGTAGATCAGAACTACAGAGTGCATATATTTATCAGAGGGAAAATATTTGTTTGACAGTGTTTTTATGGAAATTATTATTTTAATTTGTAGCTTTTTATATTAGACAATCACCGTCTACATTTTATTTAAACAAGATCTGGCGCGCCCCTGACGTTTTTTTCATTCCTTTAGTTTTGCATTTGTTTATTGTCAGGACAATTGAATTAAATGATTTTGTTAAGATTATATGTAAACGTTATACAGTCTGTAAAAAAAAAAAAACATCGGACATTTTGGGTTTACCGGTCCCATTAACAAATTTCGGGAACTCTGTAGTATGAAAAAACGTCTGCCAGCATTTGACTCAATTTATTAAATTGTATTTGCTGACAAGGTCATGGTATCGACAATAGAACTTACAAATGATGACTTTAAACGAGACTGCTGATAGTCTTGTTTCATCTACTTGTTTGTTAATAATTTACCTAGTTTTAGAAATTGTTCATAGGTAGAACATGCTCTAGTGCATAGAATCAACTAATATATGTAAACTTCATATGCAGGTGATGAAGGTATATTGCTGGATAGGTAAGGGAAGTTAACGATAGAAAAACATGCATGGGTATATAACAAATTTAAAAAACTTACGTTAAAAATGTGGCATTAAATACAGAATATCTGAGCTTTTCATTTGAGTAATCTAAAATAAACTCGGATCAAATTGAAACAAGAAGTCTCTGTCGAGACTGTAGCTCTACTGCTTTATACTTAAAACAAAGGAAGAAAAAAGTAGCAGTTGGGACTTGAAACTTTAAAACAGCAATAAGTAGAACCAGAAGTCTCTGTCGAGACTGTAGCTCTACTGGTTTGTACTTATAACAAAGGATGAGAAAAGAAGCCATTGCCATCAGACCACTACTGTAGAAGGAGTAACGTTTTAAAGGAATTTCAGACATTTCTATTTTTAGTAACAATGGCAATACTGTTCATCAAAATCAAAAACTGATGCACTATTTTATATAATGTCTTAGTGTAGCCAGTTATATTAAAATCAGACCAAAACTGTAGGAGGAGTTGCGTTTTAAAGGAATTTCACAGAAAATTCTATTTTTAGTAACCATGGCACGATGTTCATCGAAATCAAAAACCGATGCACTATTTTATGCACCTCAGTGTAGTCTACTTGTGTGCCAAGTTATATCGAAATCAGATCAAAATTGTAGGAGGAGTAGCGTTTAAAGGATTTTCTCAGAAAATTCTATCTTTAGTAACCATGGCAACACCGTTTATCGAAATCAAATCACAATGCACTATTTTATGTATCTTATTGTAGTCTACTTGTGTGCCAATTTATTTTAAAATCAGACAATAACTGTAGGATTTTGAAAGAATTTCACAGAAATTTCTATTTTAAGTAACCATGGCAACACCGTTCATCGAAATCAAAAACCAATGCACAGAATTTTGTATCTTAGTGTAGTCTACTTGTGTGCCAAGATATATTGAAATCAGACCATAACTGTAGGAGGAGTAGCATTTTGAAAGAATTTAACAGAAATTTGTATTTTTAAATAACCATGGCAACACCGTTCATCGAAATCAAAAACCGATGCACAGAATTATTTATCTTAGTGAAGTCTACTTGTGTGCTAAGTTATATTGAAATCAGACCAAAACTGTGGGAAAAGTAGCATTTTGAAAAAATTTCACAGAAATTTCTATTTTTGGTAACCATGGCAACACCGTTCATCAAAATCAAAAACCAATGCACAGAATTATGTATTTTAGTGTAGTTTACTTGTGTGCCAAGATATATTGAAATCAGACCAAAACTGTAGGAGAAGTAGCATTTTGAAAGAATTTCACAGAAATTTCTGATTTTAGTAACCATGGTAACACCGTTCATCGAAATCAAAAACCAATGCAAAAAATTATGTATCTTAGTGTAGTCTACTTGTGTGCCAAGTTATATTGAGATCAGGCCAAAACTGTTGGAGGAGTGGCATTTTGAAAAATTGTTTACAGACAGACAGACGGACAGACGCATTACTATCGCATAAGCTCTTCTGGTCTCTGACCAGTAGAGCTAAAAATGAAAATACTATAATGATTATCATAATGATTGCAAAATCACTTACCACAACACCTTCTCCTGTTAAAGATTCTCACTTCGTCAACGTCATATCTTGCCCCTAGATCGATCCGATACCACGGAGTGGCATCAATTTTAGTATGGCAAAAATCGTTCAAATTTCCATTATTACATACTGCAGGCTTGTAATGAGCAAGAGTACTACTAAGGTAGGATTTTTTCCCACGAGCAACCTCTTTCACAGCTGAAACGACAATGAAATACATGTATATGGATCGAAATAAAGGTTTGGAATAGTATTCAACTCAAAGTTCATTTGAACAATAGAAAGCAGAACCAGCTAAAACTCAGAAAATTAAAACATCAGAGGTAGGATGTCATGTACGAGTGGGTATTCCTTGCCAACCATTATAGGGATGACAACTTGATTTTTTAAATGATCAGTATTGCTTGAACAATTCATCGATTATACCATTTTCTTAGCTTCTCCTTAGAAAAGGCCTCTCTTGAAAGAATGGAATATATGGAGATAATTCCAATCTTAATTTTATTTATTGATTCCCTGTGTTTTGATTGGACGAAAACAAATTCAAGAAAAAGTTTACACATCGATGAATTCTTCAATTAGAACTACTTTCTTGACTGTTGTAAAAACATTGAAAACAGATACTTCTAGTCCGTTTTAGCTAAATAATGATTACAAGAAACTTGAAATAAAAATGAATGAATGAATGATCGAATGAATGAATGAAAAGAAGATAAACAGGACTGACAGACGGGAATATTATGTTTATATCACTGTCGGATCACGAGTGTGAATTTAAAAAAATCGCTGATCATGCTGTCATTTTCTCGACGTTCAATATCAGCTCATTTGGTATCGTTGTGGTCGGGAAAAGAAACGTACCTCAGACTCTTGCCTTTTTAACATCAAATTCATATGTTTACATCCTACAGATCCCATATTCTCCCTAAATCTTTGAACGAACCAGAGCAAATCGAGGACGTCATCGGTCTGCATCTTTCGTTATTGTTGTATTCAACTTGTTGTTAAAATGTCAACATGACCATGGTCAAGGACGAATTATTCTGGAGAATATGCGTATTACGATATTTGTTGACTTAAACAACATTCATTGAGTTTTTATAAGTTTATTTATTGATTGTTTAGACAATTTAAGTTGGATTTTATCGATATTCATCTTGTATACGTTTCTTTGCGGCATAAAGTATTCCTACGCCGTACAAAATAACGGATTGTATGGCGGCCTCAAAGGGAAATAATTTTAATAATTTAAAAAATTCGTAATTGGAATTATAAGAATTAAACGTCCTTTTTTCAGAATTTATCGATGTGTAAACTCTGCCTTTTTACTCACAAACTTTACATAAAAGTGCTTCGCACTTTTATTCAGTTTGTGAGTAAAAAGGCAGAGTTTACACATCGATAAATTCTGAAAAAAGAACGTTTAATCCTATAATAACGAACAGTTTTCATCCTCGAAAGTCCATTTAAATCAGGAGCAAAATAAACACGGACCTCTAAAACATAATAGTTGGGATCAGGTGCCATGGAGGAGTGAGCAGTCCCTGTCGACCATTCACGCCCGCCATGCATGTGCTGCTTGTCATGATCGAGAAATAATGGAAAATACATAACAATTCAATTGTTTAACAAATAATATGAAGAACATCAGTCAGCATAAAGTTAATGATTGACTGCTTTTGCTGACAGGTCATTTTATCAACTATATAACTTATAAATATTAACAATTAGTTTAAACGAGAATCCTGATATTCTTACTCTATCAACCTGTTTGTTTATAACTTATCTCAAGTTTTAGAACTTGTTCATACGTAGAACATGCTCAATCGTTGTTAACCACGGCCATTCTGGCCTTCAAGGGTTAACTGAGAGGAGAAAATTTCGTAGCTCAATAAAATATTGACCAATGTGTGTAAAGCAGCATAGTCGGAAAATAAACTTTGATGGGACCTTACAATGGACTTTTGCAAGAAGCATTGACTTTTACAGTTGACACTTTACATTGACATTTAAACTTGTATCATGTTCAAGGTACAGAATTGATAAAAGATCAAAAAGCCCCTTTATTTGTAATGGTTACTAAATTTGGATGGTTGGCGGTTGAGGGTAGGGATTTCCTCAAGGACAACTTGTTTCTGCTTTGATTTAACCCATTATTTTCGATTAACTAAATGAGCTTCCGCATAGTGTCCTACTGTAAAAGTAAGCAGCAATTGTAAAAGTCAGCACTCCTCGCAAACCGTTAACGTCTAATACCCAATCACAGTTTACAAATTATTTTTTGTTTACTAAAATGACCGCCCATTGTCTATTTCAACTACATTGAAACAATTATTGTCAGCATTTGTTGACAGGCGTGCATATTCAAGATTACGACACTTGATGTGAACAAGCAGCCACGGATAGAAGAGAGCTATGCGATTCAGAACCGTGACTTGAGACGATGAGCATGCTGTTGCATATCAAACAGAGATATATAAACCCCCGTATGCAGATGATTAAGGTATACCGATATTGCTGCATAAGTAAGGAAAGTTAACAATTGAAAAGTTAAAGACATTACGCTTATCATAAAGTTTGGTTGTTAAATAACCATTAACGTCTTTTTCTAGTACATATCCAACTATGAAACATTACAGTGTATTTAACATATGTGCCGGACTCTGTGGTATGTTTTATTTCATGCTCACTGTGATATAACCTATTGACATATGAATGGAAATAACCATTTTTAATTGACAATGCGTCGTTGCTATATCTTAATGATTTGTTACACTAATTTTATTATTGATAGTTGTAATTAAACTTTACGCAGAAAGACCTAATCAACATAAGCATTTCAAGAGGTCTTTCAACAGAAAGGTGGATAGACCTAATAATAATAAACATAAGAATATCAATAGCGTTAATGCGTTTTTAATCAAGTTTCCTCTCTAAATATCAATGTAAAAATTCATCATAAATATTAAACAAGAGGCCCATGGGCCACATCGCTCACCTGAGAAGCTTTGACAATTCTGTTCTTTACCAGATTTCCCCCTTGTTAAACATAATGCATCCCCACCCTACCCCACTGATCCTAATTTAGACATGTTGAAATCTACACTACCCCATGATCCTTCCATGGGCACATATGTTTCAGCTTTTTTGGCCCAGTGGTTCCCGAGAAGAAGATTTTCAAAGATTTTTCCTATATATTTCTATGTAAAACTTTGATTCCCTATAATGGCCCCGCCCTTCCCCCGGGGGTTATGATTCCTACAATTTAGAATTTACACTACCCCAGAATGCTTTCACATAAGCTTCACTTTTTCTGGCCCAGTGGTTCTTGAGAAGAAGATTTTCAAAGATTTTTCCTATATATTTCTATATTAAACTTTGATTCCCCATTGTGGCCCCGCCCTTCCCCCGGGGGTCATTATTTGAACAATTTAAAATCTACATTATACCAGGATGCTTCCACATAAGTTTCAGCTTTTTTTGGCCCAGTGGTTCCTGAGAAGAAGATTTTCAAAGATTTTTCCTATATATTTCTATGTAAAACTTTGATTCCCTATAATGGCCCCGCCCTTTCCCCGGGGGTCATGATTCCTACAATTTAGAATTTACACTACCCCAGAATGCTTCCACATAAGTTTCACTTTTTCTGGCCCAGTGGTTCTTGAGAAGAAGATTTTCAAAGAATTTTCCTATATATTTCCATATAAAACTTTGATTCCCCATTGTGGCCCCGCCCTTCCCAAGCGGGTCATCATTTGAACAATTTAGAATCTACATTATACCAGGATGCTTCCACATAAGTTTCAGCTTTTCTGGCCCAGTGGTTCTTGAGAAGAAGATTTTCAAAGATTTTTCCTATATATTACTATATAAAACTTTGATTCCCCATTGTGGCCCCGCCCTTCCCCCGGGGGTCATTATTTGAACAATTTAGAATCTACATTATACCAGGATGCTTCCACATAAGTTTCAGCTTTTCTGGCCCAGTGGTTCTTGAGAAGAAGATTTTCAAAGATTTTTCCTATATATTTCTATATAAAACTTTGATTCCCCATTGTGGCCCCGCCCTTCCCCCGGGGGTCATGATTTGAACAATTTAGAATCTACACTACCCCAGGATGCTTCCACATAAGTTTCAGCTTTACTGGCCCAGTGGTTCTTGAGAAGAAGATTTTTTAATGACCCAACCATATTTTTGTCTTTTCTTGATTATCTCCCCTTGCGAGGGGATATGTCCCTTCATTTTAACAATTTAAATTCCCCTTCACCCAAGGATGCTTTTTATCAAGTTTGGTCAAAATTGGCCCAGTGGGTCTTGAGAAGAAGTCGAAAATGTGAAAAGTTTACAGACGGACAGACAGACAGACAGACAGACAGACGGAAGGACAACGGACAAAATGTGATCAGAAAAGCTCACTTGAGCCTTCGGCTCAGGTGAGCTAAAAAAGCAGTCAGACGGAATTCAACAACATATGCAGATAATTTCAATTAATTACTTAGTATGATGTAAGAAGTACTCACCTGAACTGCGGTATTTCGGGTTTCTGTAAATCAAGAGCCTCCAAGGGCCTCCACAAGCCTCGTTACTTCCCTTACATTTCATCATGCATTCTTTCATTGGTTTACTTATCTTGGACTGCATGGTATTACCACACCAACACTCATTAGCATGCTGCAATATACAAAAAATCATATTAAATTACTGAGTAAAATACTGTAAAATCACATATTTTGGCGGGGTCAAATTTTCCAGGTTTGAAGAAAAAATATTGGTTTGTGAGGATTTATATTCGTGGTTGGAAAATGTTTAGTAGTACTGTATAGGAAATTGTACATGTCAAGGAAGTCATGAATTCATAGGTCTATCCATACCTCAAAACTATCGAAAATTAAACCCCTACGAATATTAGTGACTTTGATTCTCAGTATCATCTTTAATACGCTTTAGAAATTCATTATTGGATTGAACACATGGATTATTCTTTCTATAAAACGTTGAAACAATAAAGGAAAATTACTTGAAGACCGTAAAATCTTTTGTTTCTTCTTTCACAGTTTTGTCTACAGAAGCCGACTGTCATGTGTTTACTCAATGTCGGTGGTCCAGAAAGAACCCTTCTCTTTGAGTCCTGGTAGCAGCCAAGCATATCTGTAAGAAAAAATAATAGTTTTAATCTCCGTAACAAACACGGACCTCTAAAACATGATAGTTGTGATCAGGTGCCATGGAGGAGTGAGCAGTCCCTGCCGACCAGTCACACGTACCTGCCATGTGCTCCTTGTCATGATCAAGAAATAATGGAAAATGGTTGACAATTCAATGGTTTAACAAATAATATGAGGAACATCAGTCAGCATTAAGTTAATGATAGATTGTTTTTGCTGACAGGTCATTTTATCAACTATATAACTTATAAATATTAACAATTAGTTTAAACGAGAATCCTGATTCCATCAACCTGTTTGTTCATAACTTACCTCAAGTTTAAGAACTTGTTCATACATACACTATAGAACATGCTCAATCGTTGTAAACAACGGCCATTCTAGCCTTGGTTGAATGAGAAAATTTCGTAGCTCAAAAAATATTGACCAATGTGTGTAAAGCAGCATAGTCGGAAAATGAACTTTGATTGGATCTTACAATGGACTTTTGCAAGAAGCATTGACTTCTACAGTTGACGCTTTACGTTGACATTTAAACTTGTATCATGTTCAAGGTATTAGAATTGATAAAAGATCAGAAAGCCCCTTTATGTGTCATGGTTACTGAATTTGGATGGTTGGCGGTTGAGGGTAGGGATTTCCTCAAGGACAACTTTTTTTGCTTTGATTTAACCCATTATTTTCGTTTAACTAAATGTTGAGCAAAATAAAGACACTAGTAGTTCGCAAACTTTTTGATCATCCCTCGTATCTATATGGGAAAAGAGCTTCCGTATTTGATCATCCCTCGTATCTATATGGTAAAAGAGCTTCCGCATAGTGTCCTACTGTAAAAGTAAGCGGCAATTGTAAAATCAGCACTCCTCGCAAACGTCCTATATACAAAATCACAGTTTACAAATTATTTTTTGTTTACTAAAATGACCGCCCATTGTCTATTTCAACTACATGGAAACAATTATTGTCAACATTTGTTGACAGGCGTGCATATTCAAGATTACGACACTTGATGTGAACAAGCAGCCACGGATAGGAGAGTGCTATGCGACTCAGAACCGTGACTTGAGACGATGAGCATGCTATTGCATATTGAACAGAAATATATAAACCCCCGTATGCAGATGATAAAGGTATACCGATATTGCTGCATAAGTAAGGAAAGTTAACGTTTGAAAAGTTAAAGACATTACGCTTATCATAAAGTTTGGTTGTTAAATAACCATTAACGTCTTTTTCTAGTACATATCCAACTATGAAACATTACAGTGTATTTAACATATGTGCCGGACTCTGTGGTATGTTTTATTTCATGCTCACTGTGATATATCATATTGACATATGAATGGAAATAACCATTTTTAATTGACAATGCGTCGTTGCTATATATCTAAATGATTTGTTACACTAATTTTGTTATTGATAGTTGTAATTAAACTTTACACGGAAAGACCTAATCAACATATGCATTTCAAGAGGTCTTTCAACAGAAAGGTGGATAGACCTAATAATAATAAACATAAGACTATCAATAGCGTTAATGCGTTTTTAATCAAGTTTCCTCTCTAAATATCAATGTAAAAATTCATCATAAATATTAAAAAAAGCAGTCAGACGGAATTCAACAACATATGCAGATAATTTCAATTAATTACTTAGTATGATGTAAGAAGTACTCACCTGAACTGCGGTATTTCGGGTTTCTGTAAATCAAGAGCCTCCAAGGGCCTCCACAAGCCTCGTTACTTCCCTTACATTTCATCATGCATTCTTTCATTGGTTTACTTATCTTGGACTGCATGGTATTACCACACCAACACTCATTAGCATGCTGCAATATACAAAAAATCATATTAAATTACTGAGTAAAATACTGTAAAATCACATATTTTGGCGGGGTCAAATTTTCCAGGTTTGAAGAAAAAATATTGGTTTGTGAGGATTTATATTCGTGGTTGGAAAATGTTTAGTAGTACTGTATAGGAAATTGTACATGTCAAGGAAGTCATGAATTCATAGGTCTATCCATACCTCAAAACTATCGAAAAATTAAACCCCTACGAATATTAGTGACTTTGATTCTCAGTATCATCTTTATTACACTTAAGAAATTCATTATTGGTTTGAACACATGGATTATCCTTTCTATAAAACGTTGAAACAATAAAGGAAAATTACTTGAAGACCGTAAAATCTTTTGTTTCTTCTTTCACAGTTTTGTCTACAGAAGCCGACTGTCATGTGTTTACTCAATGTCGGTGGTCCAGAAAGAACCCTTTTCTTTGAGTCCTGGTAGCAGCCAAGCATATCTGTAAGAAAAAATAATAGTTTTAGTCTCCGTAACAAACATGGATCTCTAAAACATGATAGTTGTGATCAGGTGCCATGGAGGAGTGAGCAGTCCCTGCCGACCAGTCACACGTACCTGCCATGTGCTCCTTGTCATGATCAAGAAATAATGGAAAATGGTTGACAATTCAATGGTTTAACAAATAATATGAGGAACATCAGTCAGCATAAAGTTGATGATAGATTGTTTTTGCTGACAGGTCATTTTATCAACTATATAACTTATAAATATTAACAATTAGTTTAAACGAGAATCCTGATTCCATCAACCTGTTTGTTCATAACTTACCTCAAGTTTAAGAACTTGTTCATACATACACTATAGAACATGCTCAATCGTTGTAAACAACGGCCATTCTAGCCTTGGTTGAATGAGAAAATTTCGTAGCTCAAAAAATATTGACCAATGTGTGTAAAGCAGCATAGTCGGAAAATGAACTTTGATTGGACCTTACAATGGACTTTTGCAAGAAGCATTGACTTCTACAGTTGACGCTTTACTTTGACATTTAAACTTGTATCATGTTCAAGGTATTAGAATTGATAAAAGATCAGAAAGCCCCTTTATTTGTCATGGTTACTGAATTTGGATGGTTGGCGGTTGAGGGTAGGGATTTCCTCAAGGACAACTTGTTTTTGCTTTGATATAACCCATTCTTTTCGTTTAACTAAATGTTGAGCAAAATAAAGACACTAGTAGTTCGCAAACTTTTTGATCATCCCTCGTATCTATATGGGAAAAGAGCTTCCGTATTTGATCATCCCTCGTATCTATATGGTAAAAGAGCTTAGGCATAGTGTCTTACTGTAAAAGTAAGCGGCAATTGTAAAAGTCAGCACTCCTCGCAAACGTCCTATACAAAATCACAGTTTACAAATTATTTTTTTTTTACTAAAAATGACCGCCCATTGTCTTTTTCAACTACGATGGAAACAATTATTGTCAGCATTTGTTGAAAATGACTTCACAACATACAGGCATGCATATTCAAGATTACGACACTTTATGTAACAAGCAGCCACGGATAGGAGAAAGCTATATGCGAATCAGAACCGTGACTTGACATGATGAACATGCTATTGCATATCGAATTAATAGAGATATAATATAAATCCCCGTATGCAGATGATACAGGTATATCGATATTGCTGCATAAGTAAGGAAAGTTAACGATTGAAAAGTTAAAGACATTACACCTATCATAAAGTTTGGTTGTTAAATGACCATTAACGTCTTTTTCTAGTACATATTCAACTAAGAAACATTATTTAAATTATGTGCCGGACTCTTTGGTATGTTTTATTTCATCTTACTGTGATATATCGTATTGACATATGAATGGAAATAACCATTTTTAATTGACAATGCGTCGTTGCTATACCTAAATGATTTGTTACACTAATTTTGTTATTGATAGTTGTAATTAAATTTTACGCAGAAAGACCTAATCAGCATAATCATTTAAAGAGGTCTTTCAACAGAAAGGTGGATAGACTTAATAATAAACATAAGAATATCAATAGGTTGAAAAGACCCATAATAAATACGGTCAATGTTAATGCGTTTTTAATCAAGTTTCCTCTATAAATATCAAAGTAAAATGCATCATCAATATAAAAATAGCAGTCCGATGGAATTCAACAACATATGCAGATAATTTAAATTAATTACTAAGTATAATGTAAGTAGTAATCACCTGGGCTGCGGTATTTCGGGTTTTTGTAAATCAAGAGCCTTCACTCAGTTTGCGACCGTTAAATCAGCATAAATAGTCGCAAATACCAAGTTAGAAGATAGTTATTCCCTAAATGTAAACCTGTATCTCAAATGGATGGCTCTGCATACTTGACGTGATTTACAAATGACATCATAATAGCCTTACAGAATATAAAATTGTAGAAATAAAATTCTAATTCGCATTAGTTTACTTTGCTTTAGCTGTCGTGTGAAAGCAATTTAATTCACATCATTTTGATTTGCATTATTTAATGCCCTGTTCACAGGACACGTTTAATTCGCAGTAAATTAATGCGAAGTGAACTAATGTGAATAAAACTAATGTGAATTAAATTGCGTTCACAAGACAGCTTATGCGAAGTAAACTAATGCGAATTAAAATTCTACTTCTATGGCCAGGCGTCAGTAAGGCCATTATGACGTCATTTACAAATCATGTCACCTTATGCAGGAGCAGATGCATTTGACATAAGGTTACTGTGTCTGTACACACGTTTTAGTGATTAACACATTTTTCTTCGTTTTTCACTCAAAAATAGCACACATTTTTCAAGCTGACCACCGATATGTGGTATTTGACCTAATTTTGCCATTACGCATGCTCAAAATTTAATTCGAATTAGCTTCGCTTAGCGTTCCGGGGAGCTAATGCGAAGTAATTTAATGCGCAGTAAACTAATTCGAATTAATCTTATTTGCATTAAATTCTCCGTGTGAACGCTAAGTGAAGCTAATTCGCAGTAACTTTACGTTTTATTCACATTAAACTTTCCGTGTAAACAGGGTATAACTTCGCATTAATTTACTGCGAATTCAGCTCTCCGTGTGAACAGGGCATAACCATCAACATGTGTCCTGTGACTTAATTCTGGCCCTATGCATGCGTCAAAATTTAATTTGAATAAGCTTCGCTTACAGCTTTCACACGGAGCTAATGCAAATAAATTTAATGCACAGTAAATTAATTCGAATATTAGTACTGTGAACGCTAAGCAAAGCTAATTCGCAACTTAATGTTTTAATTTGAATAATAAAACTCTCCGTGTGAAAAGGGCATTAGAATAATATTAAATTACTATTATATAAAAATAGTCTGATTCATTGTCTCTAATTTACTGACAAGTCAGTGGTTTTTTAAATGTGAAAAAAGATAAATTTTAGGGACAATAGGTATAATTATATATGTGTCTCATTATTGTTTTCAATATATACCACTTTGTAAATAAAAATGTACACTCAAATTTAAACTGTAATATAATAAAATGGGATAATTTTTTTTTTTGGGGGGGGGGGGGGGGGGGGAGAGAAATTACAAGGGGTTACCCTTTGTTCAGAGCCCATATTATGCTAGTACTAAACTTTTAAACGTTAGTCTAACAAAGTGGAATTTTTTAAAATAATTCAATACGACATGCAAAACAATGATTAAATTTTGTTCCTTAATATTTTTCAATTATATTTAATAATATTTTGTATTAACTCTTCAGACTTTAATTCTCATGTATAGACAAATTCTTGGTCAGGTACATTTTCGGTATTTTGCATTTCGGGATATATACATGTAGTCTGGGAGGCTACAGCGGAAATATAAACATGTTGACATATCATTTTTCTGAAGGTATTCCTTTGCTGGGATATATGTCTATCTTATAAAGGCAGATTTTTCAAGAGTGAGCCCATTTAGTGCTGAGTATAGAACTACCTAAATGTTTTTATGAGTACAATTTCAACAGATTTGAGACATATTTGCCATATATCTAGATAACAGTAATTTCATTTTTGTACAAGAAAAAAAATAATAAATAAACAAAACAAAAAAAAAATAAATAGAAAACAGAGTTTCCGAAAACTATCGGTCCTACCGGCAAAACCGATAGAAAATCGAAATGTCCGATGAAATTCGGTACAGTACCGGTCCGTGTGACCGATTGTGGTGAGGGCCTGTCCTGATTATTTATTGTACTCTAATCTATTGCAATATCTTCATAAATGAAAATTTTCAATGTAGCAAGCTCCCATTCTTCATAAATATCCATAATCTTATCCATTTTTTTTTACTTCCAAAAACGATCGTTTTTTCCTAATTTCCTCCATTCCTCTGTTATTGGTAAACAGCAGTATATAGGTCATGAAGTGCAATGGTCACTGAGAAAACGTATAAAGAAAATTTAAAATATTTATTTTTATTTTGAATTTCTATCATAACTGCTATTTATATATGATTCAATTTTACAGGTGAGAATTAAACTTTAACTTTTTAAAAGAAATCTTGAGAAATTTTCTTTTTCAAGAATTAACTTTTTTTTTTATAATTAGTTGTTTTTTCCCCAAACATTTACTTGGGGCTAGAGACTTTAATGCTGCCACAAGCCTGTGTGGGCTGGTGCCATGCTTGAATTATTTATAGTTGCATAACCCTGCTATCACAGTGTTGGTGAGCCACAAAAATTTTTACATATTCAATGCCATTTTCTTTTGAATTACATCTGACATGAAATATACACTGTATATTTTAAAATCTGTTCGGACTGATAGAATATGCTTCGGACTGGTAAAACACATTTAGTCATCAGTCCGAATGACTGATAGAAATATTTGGTTTTCGGAAACTCTGGAAAAGGGGGGTTATTTCAAGTTTAACCATTACACTTGATGTACGTGGTCCATTTTTTAAAATTACAGATGTACAAATAATCTTCTGCAACTTGACGGTTTTCTCATACTTCTGATTTGAATCGGCTGCATTTCATTTCCGGAATTTTTTGTAATTATCAATATTTCATTTCCGAAATTTTTTTTTTCTCGACATTTTCAGATAGTACCTTTAGGAACTGACTTGAAGACTTAACCTATGGAAAATTCAAATACTAAATAAAAGGTGCCTACAGATTTATCAAATTTGAGCAATAAATTACTTTAATGATACTTTATAACTCTAGCTTGGTCAAATAAAGTATTTCGGGTCATAATTTGTAGGAAAATGAGATGAAAAACCATTTTCTAAACTCTCATTTCCTATGAAAAATTAAGAAAAATGATCACGAAATTGTTTTTTTTCATTATCAGAAAGAAAATTTATCCAGTTTGCCTACTTTTGTCTTTCAGAAAAGAGTAATTAGTATTTTCTTCACCTCCTCTTTAAAAGAAGGTCAAAGAAGAAGGTATGGTTTTAGCTTTATTGCGCCTTAAAAATGTAATGACATCAAAATTTTTGAAACTGGCTTAAATATTTGTTAAATAAATGACTCTGATAATTCAGGGAAGAATATGGCATGAAGGTTTACCATTCTGCAAATATGATGTCATTAATGTGAAGCATTTCTCTATTTTCGACAGAAAAAGCCTCAAAATGACACATTTCAAAGGCGATTTTCCTTTAGAAAACAGTGTCCACCACTGTCGCCCACATTAATTTTTTTTATATTTTGTGCAAAATTCAATAACAAATCACATATCTCAAGATCTTTGTGGGCGATACCTGTGGACAATGTTATCTGAAAGAAAATTCCATTGAAAATTGGTGTCTTCTGCAACTTTTTAAGAAAATAAGGGAATATGCACATGTTTATACATCATAATTAGCTTTTTAAAACCCATGTGAGAAAAATGACTTGTATGATTTTTCTGCATTCAACTTCAATTAAACTAAAAGGCATGAGTTTTCAACTCTTACACCAGTTTCATTTTTTAGAAAATCACAGGGCAAAATTTGTATAGAAACCATACCTTCTTCTTTACAACATATATCGGGATTACATTTCATGTGATTTCAAATTGAATTCTATGAAAATATTTCATTTTCTTGAAAATTCTATTGGAGTCATTAAGTACTGGAAAAAGAAAGTTGAAATTGATTATGTCGTCATAATGGATCAAGCTCCAAAAAGTTAATTAGTCTAAAGACATTTACTAGATTTTGACCTTGAGTAAGGCAAAGTCCCGCAACTAACTAACATTCCAAGTTTAAATCCCAAAATGACAAGGGAGGAGGTAACTTTTATTATATACCAAATCCGGGAATTCATGAAACCACAATCGTGTCAGATTAGAGAAAACATGAAAAATACAACCTGTGAATTTAATTCCCTACAATACAGAGTATGTATACATGTATTTCGGAGATAACGAACAGATTTTAAGCTCAAAATCCATTTAAACAAAAGAATACAAAGCAGAAAAAGAATTAACCTCAGCTAAAACACTAAAACACTCAGCTAAATGATAGTGTTCATATAAAATCCGATCCCTTACAAGGTTATTTGTTTGTCCACTAGGTATAAATCTATTTAAATTATATATTCATTTTAATACATTTTTGACAAACGTTTTGCTATTTACTTTTAAAATTTGGCCTCTATTAATGTTGACCAAACAAATTAAAAGTATACCTATACAAAAAGATTTGGTTTTTATTATTTTAGAGTAATTTCGCTTTATTTTTTTTAAAACTGAAAACACCTTTTATTTGTAATGCTAAGTAGAACGATTGCAAACCTCCTGCGATGTTGCCCATAAGATAAGTTCATCACTTTCCTCTCAGAGAGAGAGAAAGAGAGAGAGAGAGAGAGCTGAACACAATCAAAATACAAAACAAATGACTTACCTGCTCGGTTGACTGTTGTAGTTGGTTTGGGCGCTTGGCTTGCAGATTTGGTTCCAAATACTTGTACATCGGCAAGATTCATCGCACTACGATACTTCTGTACGATTTGAACCCAACGTCCTTTCATTCCACCTGGACATTTTATTTTCATCATTTGACCAGTTTTTCCAGGCCCTTTGAAAGTACCGCATGTCTTCAAACTTCCTATTGAGTCACCAACTTGGATCACAGCATCACGGAAACGATTACCTGGGATCAGAATTGCATACTAAATAAATATTAGAAGAATGGAGCTTCTCGTCAACTAACCAAAAGACAGCATTGTAGTATGTAGCATCCGCTTATAAATGTATCGTTTTCAATAACATGCTTCAACCCAAGTTAATATGTACAAATAAGATGATATACATGATACTAAAAATAAATGACCGTTAAGCGTCAACAGCATAATTTCAAAAGATAACTTCACTAACCTAGTAAACATAAACAAACTAAAATGATATAAAGAATACTAAAAATAAAAAAGTCTATTGGGCTAAGGGCAAAATCAAAACGATCTTTTGGAAACAAACTTTACTGTTTGTAAAATAACAGTAATTTCCAGATATTGACATTAAACTTGTTATATATGAATGAACACTCAATGTAGAAATCGTAACAATTTTGTTAAAAATGTGCATATGGTCATCCTTATATGATATAGATTTTGTTAACCAGAATGTACAAATTTACATTTTATCTTACTTTCTATGACTTGTCATGGTTAAAAAAACATTAAATTATGTTTCTTTGTAATGTAACTTCTTTAGATCTTGACTGAATCTTTTGGCTGTGTGTAAGTTAGAAAAATGACATTGAAAAGTCAGAAAAAAATGGGTCTACACTACTTCTTGTCATATACGCTTACATAACAATTATTCAAATTAATCAACAGAATCTTAAAATCTTTTTTTATCTATATAGCATCCGAGTATATGCAAGCATATTGTCTTAGTATGAACAAAATTTTTTTCAAATAAGATCATCATTTGTTTAATTCCAAATGTTTATTAGAGGATAAATTGCTTTGAGATAGTAAAATTCGAGCCTATTTGGAATAAAGTATAAGTAATCATAATTGATATATGAGACCAAAGCTCTAATTTTGCAGAAATTTTTATTTTTTCCCCAATTTAAAAATGGCATGTTCCCGTTTTGCACACATTTGATAATTAGGTATAGAACAATAAGTGTGAATTGTGTTTTGATAACAATTATAGTCCGATTTCTGGTTAGGATTTACCTGTATTTCACCTATGGATCATGAACAGGAAGAATAAATATTATAATTCAATGTATATGAATATTTATTGGAAAAAGTGAATTTATTGAGTACTGTAGATCACTTAATTTTGGCGACACCTTATTTTCGCGAGAAAGTTATTGACTTTTTATTAGCGAGACAAAATTTTCACGAATTGTGGTCATTGCTCTATATAATCTTAAGAAATTCTATTATACGCGAGAATGAAATTTTCGCGAGCATACTGTCTCGAGTAATTACGTGAAAATAAAGTTCTCGCGAATAAAAAGTTATTTACAGTATTTTATTTAATACTAATCATTTTTAAAAAATGACTGCTATTTCTTGAAAATCAAATAATTTTTAAAGGTTTTTTAAGCTAATAAATCAAAAATAATAGTAAAATTTTGATCTGCAAAGCAGGAAAAAGTACTTACGCATATGCTTAAGGACTTATGACTTTTAATGTATATATACAAACCCTGGGTATATAACAAATTTAAAAAACATAAATTAAATATGTGGCATTAAATGCAGTATATCTGAACTTTTCATCTAAGTAATCTAAAATAAACTTGGATCAAATTGAACAAATGCAAATACAATAACGATAATGATTGCAAAATCACTTACCACAACACCTTCTCCTGTTAAAGATTCTCACTTCGTCAACGTCATATCTTGCCCCTAGATCGATCCGATACCACGGAGTGGCATCAATTTTAGTATGGCAAAAATCGTTCAAATTTCCATTATTACATACTGCAGGCTTGTAATTAGCAAGGGTACTACTAAGGTAGGATTTTTTCCCACGAGCAATTTCTTTCACACCTAAAACGACAGTGAAATACATGCATATGGAAATAGCGATTCCGAACAGAATTCAAGCTCAAAGGTTCATTTGAACAATACAAAGCAGAACCAGCACAAATTCAGAAAATTAAAACATCGGGTAGGATGACATGGAGGAGTGAGTATTCCCTGCTGACCATTATGACAACTCGGTTTTTCAAATGATCAGTATTGCTTGAACAATTCAATCATCGATTCAATACAAATCAAGAGCAGAGCACGGACCTTTAAAACATGATAGTTGGGATCGGTGCCATAGTGGAGTGAGCAGGTGCCATAGTGGAGTGAGCAGTCCTTGCCGACCAGTCACACCCGTCATGTGCTCCTTGTCATGATTGGGAAACAACGGAAAATTACGTTGACAATTCAGTGTATAAATCACGGTTTAACAAATAATATGAAGAGTGTCAGTCAGCATAAAATTCATGATATATTATATTTGCTGACAAGGTCATTTTATCAACCATAGAAATTTAAAAACAATTAAGGGGGGACCTATGTTAGAAAAGTCTTTGTGTGAAATTTTCAAAACTTTGACATTTCTTTCCTGACCACTTGCTCTTAATTTTTAGGTATTAAAAACAATACCATATGCTTATTTTTACACAGGAGCACGTGCAAAAACAGTGTCAAATGCTAAAAATAGATCATTTTCAGACATTATCGTTCTACCCAAAATCTGCGCTAAAAAGAACCAAAAATGTCAAATCATATTCAAAATCAACAGGTATATAATTTTTATGACTTGTATCTTTAAAATGAAGGAAAAGTCATTGTAATTGATCTCGCATGAAAAATTATAATGGAGACTACAGTAAGTATCACCCCGTTCTTCTTGCCGTGTTTTTTACAATTCCTACATGCATAACAGCTATTATCTTAAAAAGTCTTTGTGTGGAAATACTGTAATTCATATTTTTTGAAAGAAATGATTCATCTCTTTTTTTTATTTTTAAAAAGTATACCTTTATGATAAATTAAACAAGAAATATGACGTTTGCTCTTATTTTCGTACTCTTGTGTCACAAATATTGATCTTACTGCACTAAAAAAGGTAAGTAAGCACCGCCAAACATCTGAATATAAAACTATTTTGCGAAAAACGAGTATTTTGTTTTGATTAGAAACAATTTAAACAGATCAATTCCTTTCTTCTTCATTCCAATCATTCTGTTTCCCCCTTCCTCCTTACTTCCCCGTCAACAACCAACACCTATTAGAACCTAGGAATGACTTTATACAATAAAATCAACATGCACTATAAATCAATAAGCAAATATAGGTACAAGTACATTTCTTCATATTTTCCTATAGTTTTATCCAGAAAATTCAATTAATGGTAAACATAAAATTAAACATATTTCCCTGATTAAGCCACTTTCTTTGCTGAATATTATCTTATCTTTTTGCACTTATATATCAGCATATCATCGAGGTATTTCTTCACAACTGAAACTGCTTTGAATTATCAACCAAAGAAAGAGAATTCTAATATTAACAAACTCCATAAATCAAATAAAACTGTTAATAATGATGTATAAATTTTCTTTTAGTAAATTGTTTACGTTATTGATAATTAACAATGTTATACCTATATCACAGTTGCAAAAGTCAACAGGTAAAAATAAACGTTGCTATTGTGACGTCACATAACCCTGCTTTGACGTAGAACGACATAGGTCCCCCCTTAACAATGACTTTAAACGAGAATCCTGATATTCTGATTCCATCAACCTATTTGTTCATAACTTACATCAAGTTTTAGAACTTAATTGTTCATATGTGGAACATGCTCAATCGTCGTAAACCACAGCCAAAATGTGCGATCCTCTCCATTCTGGCCGTGGTCAATTGAGAAGAGAAAATTTCGTAGCTTAATAAATATTGACCAATGCGAGTAAAGCATAGTCGGAAAATGAACTTTGATGCGACCTTACAATGGACTTTTGTGAGAAGCATTGACTTATACAGTTGACGGTTTGCATTGACATTTACACCTGTATCATGTACGAATGTAGAGAATTGATAATAGATAAGGAAACCTCTTAATTTGTCATTGGTATGGTGTTAGGGGCACTAACTTATGAAGGCTGGGAGTTGAGGTTAGGGTTTTCTTCAAGGAAAACAAATTTTTGCTTTGAAATAACCCATTATTTTTGTTTAACTAAATGTTGAGCGAAATATCTATATCGTAAAAGTGCTTCCGTATATTATTGTTTGCAGTTGAGTGTAAAGTTTCACGTTACGCCACGATCTAGCTGACAGCTGCGCTTAAGGTAAATTGTACACGCCTCCAAACCGCAAGCTTTACGACTGGAACTTTATTCTTATCCCTAATTAGTTGCTCATGCAATAGACTATTTCCGTGTTAATGTTGATAATTTGAGTTGACCAATCACGTGAATTGTGTACGCTGGATGCATTTGACGAAAAAGATCGTGACGTAACACAAAACTTTACACTCGAATGCAAACAATATTATTATACCTCATCATAAATATTCTACACAACGCGTTATCTGATTGGTTCTAGGTTATCAAGTGATCGGGCCATAAAACTTCATATTTCCCATCGTCGGCACGCTTTTCATCATATTCCACCTCTTCGGAACACCTAGTGAATTTTCCCGCAAAATAGTTCTCATTCGTTGAACGAAAACTCTCGAGAGTAGTAGACGTCACAATAGCCTGGTTGACGTCACAAAACTGATGACAATGTGTTGATCAAAGGGTTTTAAAGTAACTTTACGTTAACAGTGAAAGTGAAATTTGAAAGTTTATGTTTATTTCAAAGGCTTTGCTTGTTTCGGTATAATAAACAATTCATTGCATGAATGTTCGGGAAACATGAAGACTTATTCAGCCAAGAAATATCATATTCCCCTCGGGCGAAGCCCTCGGGGAATATGATTTTTCTTGGCTGAATAAGTCTTCATATTTCCCTCACTATCATGCAATAAATCTATAATATTGTCCAAGTGTAAAAGTAAGCGTCAACTGTAAAAGTAAGCGCACCTTGCCAAAGTTTAATACCCAGTCGCAGTTTATGATTTATTATTTGTCTACTGATAATGTCCATCCATTGTTGATTTCAATTACGATGGAAGATTAGTTCAATGAATGATAAAAAAAAACTGCACTGTGAAATGATAACTTGTATACTTTAATTTTAACAAGAGGCCCATGGGCCACATCGCTCACATAAGTAACTTGGGTGATGCAGTTCTTTACCAGATTTCCCCTCTTGTTATACCTATTGTGCCCCCCTACCCCCTCCCCTGTCATGATTAGAATCTACAAAACCCCAGGATGCTTCCACGTAAGTTCCAGCTTTCCTGGCCCAGTGCTTCTTGAGAAGAAGATTTTTAAAGATTTTCTCTTTATATTTTTATGTAAAAATTGGATTCCCTATTATGATCTTTTTCTATATTTTTCTAGGTAAAACTTGGAAGTATATGTGTAAAAAAAAAAAAGACCGTCCTTCAATATACTGGAGAGTGTCGCGTTAGTTTTATAACCCCCCCTCCCCCATCCCCAAATGAAGACTTGATCAGAACGTTTGTCACCTGTCGCCTTGCAAGTGCATTAATTGGTACAGCAGAGTGCCAATATATTCACCAATACAAGTTCAATAACTCCTTTAATTATTATGTAGCTAAAACATGTACCATTGATTTATATTTATATAATAGTGTTGTGTTTTGCGTGCACGGTATGCCTAAATAGTAGTCAGGGTTTGAAACATGGTGCACTAGCCGGAGGCGAGTGCACTATGTGTCAAACTCTGACTACTATTTAGGCATAGTGCATGTAGAGTACAACACTATTGTTATTATTATGCTGACTGTTGTTACTGTATAAAAACGGCAATATTTTCTTCATTCCCAATGTTTCATCACCTGTAACATTCGTCTACTCTATTATGACGTCACCTTATGCATAATGTACATCATAATCTTTTTCTTTAATTAAGAAATAAACAACGTTATTCAGTGAACATGGCATTATGAATTGCAATTGCTCTGCTGGCATATTCCATGATGCGCACTAGCGCATCATGGAAAATATGCCAGCAGAGCTATTGCTATTCATAATGCCATGTTCACTGAATAATCGTTGTTTATTACTTATATTTGCATTCTTTGATTTTTTTAAAAGAATATCAGAGGAAATCCTGAC
>NW_026927882.1:0-31764 GCF_032062105.1 Saccostrea cuccullata
ATTTTAAATCGATGTCTATTTAACGTGTTTGAGCACAGTGTTCTACAGCTATAGTTAAAACAAGGTACCAATAACCACAACTACCTGAGGAAAGATATTACGTGGTGAAGTATAATATTTAACATATTACGGCCCTTGGGTGTAAGAGAGAGAGAGAGAGAGAGAGAGAGAGAGAGAGAGAGTTTATTATAATCTATTTTAGCCTTCTCCCTACGTGTGAATCGCACAGAAATTGAAGAACTTTTTTATGAACCCCGCTTTAGAAAAAAGATTCGTACATCATATAAATGCATACTTTATTTTTTTGTAATTAAGTAAAGATGTACAATAGATGTTGATCAATCCTGTAATAAAAAGAATAATGTTTGATTTGAAAGTCTATTTTCGCGCAGATCCATAAGTGCAGTCATCCTCTGACAAAGACATCAGCTATATTTTAAGGGCGTTTTTTGTCTGTTGATATTAAGGATAAATAAAATATTTAATTTTTCGGGAGGCTAGTCTGCAATATACGTTAACCTGGTAGTTCTAGTTTAATATAAATCATAATAAAAAATATTACAAATAACGAAACTCAGCTCGACGAATGTTTCTTTTGATAAAAAAAAAACCAAATTATATAACCAATTTGCCCCGGTTATGTCTTGCAATAACTGACACTGGGTGAAAAGTCCAGTTTCCGCAAAACTGAAACTATATGGAAACCTTGCTGAAACTTGGCGTTGAAGTTTCCTGTATAGTTTCCGCAATGCGGAAACTATATAATAGTTTCAGCAAGTTTCTGTAGGGTTTCCGTATGCTGAAACTATTAGGTTTGTTTCCAAATAGTTTCCGCAAAACGGAAACCAATGTAAAATTTAATGAAATGTCAATTTAACGATACTTTTTAGTTTCAGTAGGTTTCAGTTTCCGGAAACTATTGATTTCGATTCCATATGGTTTCCGCATGCTGAAACCGAACTGAAACTTTTTCTTTTCTTTTTTTTTCAAATGGGTAAAAAAATCAATTCAAATGATTTTTTTACTATTGATTTCGATTCCATATGGTTTCCGCATGAAAGACTGAATTTTTTTCTATTATTTTTTTTTTCAAAAGGTTAGGAAAATCAACTCATATTATCTTTACTATTGATTTTGATTCTGTATGGTTTTCGCATGCTGAAACCGAACTGAAACTGTTTTTAATTATATTTTTTTTTTCAAAAGAGTAGTAAAATCAACCCATATCATATTTTTATTTACTTGTACATTTTAAAAAATGGTTTTATTTTTAAATACTAGTACCAGATATCTACTAGTTCAGATTTTGAGATGTGCTCTGTGTAAACTGACACATTCCGATATTAATATCAATGATAAGCACTTTATTCAAGATCCTTGCTTCATATTAATTTATTTCATATTGTGCTGGAATTAAAAAAATATCATTTCTAAACAAAATCGATTCCTCTCACCAGGATTTTCTACATTACCCAACTCGAGACTCCCCCTCGGGAATTAATTCTTTTCATAACATACATTTTTTTCACAAAATATTACTTCCGTATGAGAACAAATCAAGGGTTATATATGGAGGTTCCTCTGTCTACAATTACATTTAATGTTAATTTGTTTAAAAAAGAAAATTAGTGTGTCTTCATGGTGCATGAAATACAGATAATTACGAGAGCGAACGTTTACATTATCTGAGATAGCAAGTTTTGCATTTATATTCCTTATACATGTATCTATATTCCTGAATGGAAAATTATCATTTCAATAATTCAATTTGTTAACAACACATACTGACTAGGAAGTCTTTTTTACTATTCAGTGTTCAACATAGATATATAGTGCAATATAGTTACTACATTGTAGTTGTTTTTATAATTTAATACATTGATTTAATATCTCGTACATATATGTATTTTTATCTCCGTTCTCATGAAAACATTTTATTCGTTTAACAGGCGTTAATCTTATTCGAAAGCCGCGGGTAAATATTGCAAGAAAACATGTCCTGAACATTTGATGCCATGGTTCTTAAGATCTGCAGCATATTATGTCAATCTAATTAAAATTAAATCGTCTCATTTGTTACCCAAATGCTTATTCGCACGAGGAAGACTTATTAATGTAAAAAGTCTGTTTTTTGTGAAACAATGCCCTGGGAGCGAATGGACGATCTCATTTTAATTAGATTGCAAATTATGTGTAGGCTTTTTTATTTATTTATTTATTTTTTCAGATATCTTGCTTTCGTGATGTTAATTAATGCAATATTACCGAAAACGCGGTACCTATACTTTTTAGTAATATGTTCAATTATATTCGTATTGAGATGTATAATGTGCTAAATTTGTGATTTAGAAAACACTTTTTTTTTAATAAAAGTAGTATGTAAGTTGATCAAATTTTCAATCCTTTTCTTTGAACCCCACTCGCGGGCACCTGTCCTCACGTGCCACAGGTGGGGAGACACGTGTCGCGAAGACACCTGCTACTGTGTTGGTGTATTTTTTGTATATTCTATGTGGATTGAGAGGTTTTTCTACCTTAGAGGAACAATGGGCTGTGACCAGGCGTAATATATACATGCAGTACATGGTATACACAGTATAGTCACTGTTAATGACCCCAAGGTGTCTGAATTCAAATTTTAAAAATTAAAAAAAAAATCCCACACACACTATATATATAAAACTTCACCTAAATCAAGCAAATAAGATTGTTTTATAAAATATTTTATATAAAATGGTTCATATAAGCTATTAAGTTTATTATGTGTTGGTGATTAAAAGAAAAAAGAAAAGAAAAACCTCTCAGATATTTATCTATAGATCAATCTAATAAATAATAGAACTAATCTACAGGTAAGGAGAATATTTGCTAGTTCAATAGACTATCGGTATTTAAAAAATTTCAATATAATTATTTTACAATTTCTCCACAAAGAAATCGGCAATCACAAAAAAAACGACAGTTAATGGTATTCCTTGTTTGCCACCATTGTATTAACTTCAAATATTGAAAATATTTAGAGATCGATGACACGCAACCTAATGAAAACAAAGTCTATGAATTTTATTTCATAACTTTTTTCTCTAGGTTATTTCTAAGTACACAATAAAACAACGTTTTATTTCTAATTTAGAGTCCAAAACAGAAAAGTGTGAGGTTATTACAATAATAAGGAAAAGATAAAAAAAAAGAGATAAATACATTTAGTAAACAACAATATACATGACATGTGTAAAGGACTATGACCACTATTACATGATATCATTTATAAATTTGCCCGCAAAATTAAGAGTTTCCATATCTTCTGTATTGAGTTATAACCAATAATTTTTTGTTCATTGTCTAATGCTGAGAAGTAGCGGTATTTACTATTTTAAAATTGTACATGTAGATATTTTCTGAGATGGAAATTTTTAACAATTGATTAATAATTCTTATAACTCCAATTTTGCTTTTGAGTTTCACAAAGGTATAAAAAGCAATACCAGAGAGAGACAGAGACTCATACAACACATTCTAATATAGTTTGTAATTTTTTTCTTCGTTTTATTTAAGTTACGAAGGTCAAAATTAATCATTATATAATTCACTGTATAACAATGATTATAAACTTACATGTACTTTTTTAATTTATCTATTCTATTTTAGGACACAAATAAAAATGTATCCCGTAGATTAAGATTTTAAAAAACATATAAACATAAATTTGCAGACTTGTTATAAAGTTTTAACCAGATAATTCGTATCGCTTACTAGAAAAGGGGGGGGGGGGGTAAAATCGCTCTTGTATGTGGATAATATGCCATCAGCATAACTTTGTTGACTTGTATACTTTTTTTTACACAATAATCTAAGTACATGTGTATATGATTTTCAATCTATTTGTAAAAATCTGGACAGTCCGTTTCAACAATTACTATAATCATGATAACCATGATGATAAGCATGAAAAGGGACTTAAAATACGGTTTTATACCCAACTTCGATTCCATGATCAATTTTATCTAAGCATTTAAAACTGACAGGTTCATTCAGTTGTCATAAATGCAAGGACGTCTGCAATATAAAACGTAAAAAAAATATTGCTAAAAGAGAAATGCAAAAACTAAGGGGAATTTTCCGTAGAGACTGACATTCAATCACTAGGTGGCGTATCGCGATAGAATGCTTCTCTCTCATTGGTTAGATTTTTAGTAGAAGAAAGAGGGACAAAATGGCGAAGAAAACACCAAGAACTTGCTCAAGGAAAACAACAGAGATGAGAAGGTCTTTTGACTCTACACAGAAGAAAGGCACCTCAAACGACAGATTAGATACAGGTAGTTATTTCTTGCAGTTCAGAGCACCTTTATTTTTGTTTTTATTGTCTGCAATCGTAAGAATAAAGTTGGGTCAAAACGGCGCGTTCCAAAAATTCAAATCGACCATTGTACAGTTATAATTATTTTGAAAAAGCGCCTTGTAAATCATTCTCAGCTTAGGTTGTAATACGTATAATTAATTGCTGTTAAAACGGCCGCATGCATTTTGTACCATTGTATTTATCTTGCATGTTTTCGTATGATTATTAGAATGTGTTTTTCTGCATCGTCCCGATCACTTAAAAAAAAAAATACGTGTTGTAGTATTCCGAAATTTTAAATGTATGTTGGTTTTAGAGGATAATATCGTTATGAACTTGTATCCGGTGTTTACTTTTTCGGAAAATCGAAAGATTTGCCCCCACGCTTATGTTCTTTTAGAAAAGGTGAGGTTTGTTGTTCATTATAACTGCTGGATGTGTTCATTGTTATTCGCAGGAGTAGTTTCTTGAATCCTACATTTATTTTTTGCTGAATTGTTTTTATTATTGATGGAAGACTGTGCTGCACAGCCGAGGAAGGGGTTGAATATATTTTTAACATACATGCAGTCTAGAATCGTAAATATTAGACATGTTAGAGGGCATCATGTTGGGAGAATGCCATTGTGTAGTATTGTATCACTGTGAAATGCCAATTTGTACATGTTGTAAAGTCATGAAAGTAAAATTCCTGAGAACTTGCAGATTTTGTGATATGAAAGTGACTTGATAATTTTCAGAATGCCTGACATTATTCAAGTTGAAGTATTTTATTAAGTTTCATACCATACATTATGAGTTTGAAACATTGTCGTACGTGAACAAAATAGTTATACACAAAGATACATAAACATCATGCCGACACATGTGCATGTTTTGATCTATATGAAACAATTAACACTATTTTAGCAACCTAAAACTTGATTTACCGGTAGTGTGCATGGTGTAATTGTTCATTAGAAATACCATGTTTTTATTGTACCTTGTGTATTAAATGTGGTGCAGTTTCTAAATACATCAGAAATCACAACCATAAAAATGATTCTCTTGATATGAACAGAACAGTATTTACCTGAAGTATGTATTATGATAGACTGGAGCTTGATGAAATGGGCAATTGGCCATTTTCAATTTCTTAAGTTACATGTATTGATTCATTATACAGTCATATACTTGTATTTATTTGTTACCCTTTAGAGAACTTTTTATTAATGTGGACACGTCACCAACACAGGTCTCATCCGAGGGACCAGTCTCTATGTACTACATTGGATTCAGACCCTTGATGTAGGAATCAGCTCTTACTCCCCAACTCTAGGCGTGTCGCTCTAACCACTGGCAATGTGACCCATTATAAAAATTTGACATAATACTTTTATGATCTCTAAATTTTATTGACTTGATAAAATGACTGATACACAAATAAGATTTTTGTAATCTCTCTGTAAGGTTTATAGCTGTTTACCATTGCCATATTTCTATCACTAATTAAATCAGTTTTCAACAATGGCCACTGAAGAGTCCTAGTTCTGTGTTATTATACAAATGATCTTCCCTTGATGTAAAATAGAATATTAAATAAAATTAATTATCAAATGAATTATAATTTTGAATCGGAGAAGGCCTACATATATCTTAAACAAACATAATTTAGATGTAGTCTTGCTTTTATGGAAAATTATAACTTATTTAATTTTTCTCACTCTCAGATATAATTGCTTTTCAAAATCTTGTAAATTGAGGTTGTGATAGCCTGATAGGACTGCCACTTAGAATTAGACCAGAGTGTGACTGTGTCCATATTAAAATGATACAATTTCCAATCATTTTTTTTCTTTGTCATGTGTCCATTAGAATTTTCACTGCATGTCAGGTGCAAGGAAATTATATGGGCATGCAAGTAGTTTTTGGGACTTTTCTGAGCCCATGCTAAAAACAAAAAAGTTATTACTGTACGGTACTGTACTAACTCGATCTATTTTAATTTCAGATATCCATGGAACAAATCATCTGAAAACTAAGAGAGGATGAAGAATACTTCTGTTGAAAAGTATGCTTTAGTAGTAAGAACTTATGTAAAGTTCTCTATTTTAGGAAATTAAGGACTAAAGCACAAAGTTTATGTTTTTATTTTCTATTGTTTTCTTAATCTCACTGTATAATTTAAAGCTCTCTATTTATCATAGTCAGTGGTTGTCAGTGTGTGTTGTGGGGGAGGGGAGGGGGTGTAAGCTGCTTTCCTCTACTTTTTAAGCTTTATATAATATCTTTATATGTTCGGCATTTCCATCAAATTAACAGATGTTAACATTTTCTTAGAAAGTCTCATTTTGCGAGCTAACTACTAAAATTCTCTGATTTATTTAAAATAAGTATTTATAAGCAGGCCTATTTTTAGGTCACCTTAGTAAACTCAGGTGACCTATTACTATCTGTTTTTGTCTGTCGTGTGTTGACATTTGAACATTTTCAGCTTCTTCCTTGCAACCGCTCAACTAATTTCAACCAATTTTGGTACAAAGCATCTACAGGTGAAGGGGAACAAAATTTGTAAATTTTATGATACCTCCCCCCCCCCTTCTTTTTTTACTCCTGGACATCAAGCAGTCAAACTGTTGGCATGATTGAAATGAGCACTGAGTCATCTACCATAATTATGAAATTCATGGCCCCAAGGTCAGGGGTTTTAGTACTAGGGTTGGTCCATATAGCTCTTTGGAATTAATCAACCATTTATGATGAAATAAAACTTAAGATAACATTTAGAAAATTTTGAAATGTGTGGCCCCAGGGTTAGTGGTTCCTGTGGGGTGGGGTACACAACTGGTGGTTTTAAACTGGAATAGCATTTTATCTTTATTACTCTGATCCACCTTTGGTTACTGAGTAACCAGAGTAAGCATGTTAAGTGTTTAATTATGATAAACAATGGTGCGTCTTTCAAAATTTGGAATTTCATGGCTTTTTGTTTAAAACACGAACCAAATTCAATTGAGTGAAAGTTGTTACATGATACCTATTAGGTCTATGGGCCTCTAGTTGTTATTCAAATAAAAAAAATATTTTGATGAACAAGTAGAATGAAAGAAAATTCCTTAATTTATTCTGAAAATCAGGAACAAATCTATACATACATATTCAGGTACATTTAACATGTGTAAATAAATTCAAGTTTGTTTATTTCATTATCCCTAGTCAAGTGTTTAAAAGAGGCATCTTTAATAAACTAATGATATTTTACACTTGATAAATTTTTAGATTTCATTTTAAATCATTCTGATAAAAAAAATGCTTAAAATGTGAAATTAATCAAACAAAAGCTTGTACTAGAACAGCATTAGGGACTTTGTCCATCCAATTAATATTAAATGTTAGATACTGCCTAAATCTAACAACATCCTGTGGAGTGTCACGTCAGAGGTCAAATTCTATTAACCAATCAAATAGTCAACTGCAAAATTATTGTATTTCATAAATTGGAACAAATAAGTCTAGAGTTGTTCCGTATTTGACATCTGACGTGACCTTCTATGGGATGTTGTTAGATGTTGTGAAGCGAGTATGCGAGAGGATCTAACATGTTGTTTTATTTAGATTGGGATTTTGTTAAACTATATTTATATATATTTTCAATAGGTTGAAGTAACTGATGAGCAGATCAATCCAACTTGAACATGATATCATTTCTCCAATGATGAAAACAAGTCTCTCTATACTCAAGCATTGATATTTTTAAAGTCAACTGAAACTGGAACAGGTCATACATGCAGACTACAGTGATGTGTTGCACAGTTCCGAAAACATGCAGCCACCACTAGCATAAGCATGATTAGTGTAAGTGGGTCATCAAAGAATGAGAACCACTCAAGGACTTTTCTGTTAGTTGATGATGGACTACAAACTGAATTTTTAACAAAGGAATCCACCTTGGTGCTTATTGGCTACTTATGATGTGAACTTGTGCATTTATTATACCAAGTAATTTTACATTTCCTTAATAATACTAGACTTGCATAAACCGAATTCAGGTTTAGTTGATTGATTGCAGTAATGCAGTTCTAAGTTCCTCTCGCAAGATTATATCTCTGATGTATGAGACATCATTAAATGCAGACATTTTCTCTGTCCTCCTGTCGTGACTTGAGGGCTCGGACTTAGCTGTAAAAGTGTTTATGATGCAAGAGAAAAATGTTCAACCGATGTATGTAAATGTTGATAATAACATTAAATATTCTTTGATAACTAGTGTTAGTGTGTTGTTGTTTTTTCCAATATGAGAATTCAGGGGGAAAATGACTTTTGGTTGAAAACCAGGGCTAAAATTGTGTAGTCAATACTACAGTTTCCGTTGCGGAAACCTATAGTATACCCTATGTATATCAATATTGTAAACGCATACTGAAACCTTGTGTATACCTCAAGTTTCAGCAAGTTTCTGTTGCGGAAACCATTGGTAAACCATATGTATTTCAACTGTATACGCATACTGAAACCTTGCGTATACCTCAAGTTTCAGCAAGTTTCTGTTGCGGAAACCATTGGTAAACCATATGTATTTCAACCGTATACGCATACTGAAACCTTGCGTATACCTCAAGTTTCAGCAAGTTTCAGTTGCGGAAACTATTTGGATTCGTGGACACCTTTGGTTTCCGCACTGCGGAAACTTGATGAAACTTGAAGTTTCCGCTCTGAAACTTTGCAGAAACTATTAGTAACCTTAAGTTTCCGCAGAGTTTCAGTAGAGTTTCAGCCATGCGGAAACTGTATTTTTCATCCAGTGTGAGTAACTGAGTGTACATATCACGAAACCTAATCATTTACAACGACGGTCAAATCCAACATTCACAGCAAGCCTGATAGTGAAAATCGTTTGAAGGAACATTGATTCAAAACACTTAGTAATGCATTTGATTGCACTTTCTATTTCTTCACTCTTAATTGATTACTTTTGAATTCAACCGTTAAATTGTCAAGCGCTCTGTTTTAAAACTCAATGTTACAAACTTACTCTCGCTCAATTGCTCGAACATTTGTTGGTGAGTGAGGTTGGATTCATAGCTATGGAGTCATCGAATATGTTGAGAGTACTCAGTCTTCTTACTGTTCTCCCATCTGTTCAGTCAAATACTTATGAAGTCTACAGGACTTTGCAATCAGATCTGCTGAGGAATTACTCAAAAGACATTAGACCAGTCAACATACAAACAGACAAACTACAAGTCAATATCAGCCTTAAATCGAAAGCCATTAATAAATTTGATGAAATTGACGGAGTTCTACATATGATTATTGCACTAAAGTTGAAATGGAGAGATGAGCTAATAAAATGGAATCCTTCCAATTATGACCAAGTGAGAATGCTTCGACTTCCTATGTCAAAAGTATGGACACCTCCCTTTTTCCTGATAAATTCCGCGGCCGGATTTCAAATGGATTTCGGGGATCCTGAAAAGCAGACGGTGATATACTTTGCCGACGGAAGTGCGCAACTAACTCCTGGTATCCTGACGTCATCGAAGTGTTCCCCAAGTATAACGTATTACCCATTTGATACTCACAACTGCAGCTTGCACCTTGCGACTTTTTTCCTGGAACAGGAAATTTCCTTGCATATTGACCAATTCCTTTCTAATTATGTGTTTGAACATCATCCTACTTGGGAACTGCGTTCTGTTTATGGCCACAATTTCTCGAAAGGATACATGTCATTTGTCATAATTTATATGAAAATAAAGAGAAGACCAACTTTTTTTCTGATTAACATTTTTGCTCCCATTTTATTTCTTGCATTTGCTAATCTTTTCGTATTTGCCATTCCAATTGAGTCCGGGGAAAGAATATCATTTGCCGTCACCATTTTGTTGTCGTTTGCCGTTTTTCTAACATTGGTCACGGATAAAATGCCACAAACTAGTCTGACAGTGTCATTATTCTCAGTTTATCTACTTCTCATGGTCACTTACAGTTTCTTGATTATTTTGGCATTAGTGTTCGTGCTTGGGATATATTACATAGAAGATGAAAACAAGATTGGAATATTGAACCGTCTTCTATGTATTTTGGAGAGAAAAAATTCCATAACAGCTCAGCCAACCACCGCCTCTGGATTGGGAAACGAGAATAGGGAACCAAAAAATGAACAACAAAGATGTTCAAATTCCACTGGAACCAATCGAATGAAAAGACTGGCTTCTGCATTAGACAGAATTTGCCTTATGTTTTTCTCTGTATTTCTTATTCTCATTTCGGTCATCAATATTAGCATTCTGGCATTTACTTAACGCGCATGTATCATCATATCATTTGACTTATAGTGTTTCTACATTTCTTTAAAAAATAAGTATATATTGATTATTTTAAAATATTAAAATATGCATTATATATGTCAAGTTGTGCGATTGGCTAAAATCCAACATTCTTCAAATAAGAAATATAGCCTATATAAATTTGGCACAATATTATATCATATTTTAGGTGAACTTTTATCTTTCTTTTTTTGGTTGCAAAATGGTAGAATATTAAATTTCAAGAATGAATTTAATAGCTACTAAACTTATGCAGTATAATCAGGCTTCGAACAGGGTACCCTTTTTAATAGACTGCGTAGGTTCCTTGAGAAAAAGTAGAAAATGTTAAAAGTCTAAGACATACTGGCAACTAGCTAGACAAACAGGGATGATATTTGAACATTTGCGTTTTTACCTAGGTGCGCTAATTCCTTCTGAAACAAACTGAAATGTATCAGCTAATGTTAACTGCAAATTAACTATTTACAACTTACTGAATTGTTATGCAACATACGCTTAATGTCCACGACATAGAAGTAGAAATTTACCATTTCCCCGCAAGCACCCTTTAGCGTGGTACATGTTTCTCTAAAGTTTAGCGTGAATAATATTCTGACATTATATTTTAATACAAAAATAACTTTTCTTATCTAATGAGATTTTTGCAAGTATAGAATAAAAGGAAATTGGCATTAAATTACAGATTAAATGAACTTTTTAAAGGGCGTGAAAATGCGTGATTGCGGGGAAACGGTATATGCGTGATTTTGCGTTAGAAATAGGAAATGGTATATGCGTAAAGATGCGTGACTGCGGGGAAGGGGGTTCAAGACCGATAAATGATTTATCTTTATACAACTGTATATTTCATAGACAGAGAACTTGCTTGTCATATTTTTCGCACATTCAAATTGTTTTTCTTTTCTTGAATCGCAATAAATAAACATAACGACTTTGTTCTGCATTTGTCAATTTCAATAACATTTTTATTTACAATTAGTTCTGTATTTATCACTAGCATTACGCTAAACAATTACAAAAACCAAAACTTGCTCATCTGTAATGTGAAATGCCTCACAGAAGAAGATCAGGCAATGTCACTATAGAATATGACCAACATGACCAACTAGACAATACATTGGTATGAACTGAAACATTGATTCAGATTTTTATCTTAAATATATATTCATGCGTAACTATACATGAAATTTAATAATACTATACATAAATAATTAACATTGCATCTTATTTTTTCTCGAAGATGATTCTGAAAACGGTAATAAAGCATATTGATTGTGTGTTGTTTAACGTCCCATTCGAGAGTTTCACTCCAACACAGACGTCACGATATACATATAAAAGATAAAGGGATTCAATGTTTTACCTAAATACTCGGCACTCTGTGCCATTGAGTAGTGTGGGTTCTTTATGGAAGAATATGGAGATAACGAACAGTATTCATTATCAAATTCCATAAAACAGTACAAAATAGGAGCAAAGCAAACACGGACTTTCGAAACACCAGAGGTGGGATCAGGTGCCATGGTAGAGTGAGCATACCCTGCTGACCGGTCTCACCCGCCGTGTGCTCCTTATCGTACTAACTTCTATCGTGACACTGGACCTAGGTTTTTATGGTTTTATATGAAGGAGCAGTAACTTTGACTTCAAGGTGCAGTGCGCTTGTGGAAGAAACAGTTTCTACATATTATTTAAAATTAGGTCAGTTGCAGTCGTGTTCGTTCACATGACCATCGGAGCGTGCAGGCTACTGACGTAACTACTGTGACGGTACATGGGAGACGGAAGCAAATTGATTGATTGATTGATTGATTGTATACTGTTTAACGTCCCTCTCCAGAATATTTCACTGATATGGAGACGTCACCATTGCAGGCGAAGGGCTGCAAATTTAGGTTTATGCTCGGCACTTACGGCATTTGAGCAGGGAGGGATCTTTATCGTGCCACACCTGCTGTGACACGGGGCCTCGGTTTATACGGTCTCATCCGAAGGACCGCCCCATTTAGTCGCCTTTTACGACAAGCAAGGGGGTACTGAGGACCTTTTCTAACCCGGATCGGAATTTGAAAGGGGGAGACTAATCGAAAGTGGTGGGGGAGAGGGTTGGGGGTTGGCTTAACCAACAAAAAAGGTAAATCCAAATTTTCAAAGCCTATATAATTTCTATCTTTCTAAATAAAATGAGAGTAGGTTGCTAAGCCCCCCTACCCGGTTCCGACGCCTATGCGGTACACAGCAGATTGAAAGGTAGAGATTTGAAAAATAGTTAAGTAAATGTCCAGCTACAGAAGTGCACAACCAATCAATGTTAGCAATAAACTTTTGCCTAATGCTTCCATCTTTGTGTTTGCCGTAACATATTTAGGCACATGAAATTTCACTTTCATAAAATCATAAATAGTGTATAAGATGGTGAAAAAAGTCTTTGAACTGAAGTATTTTAGACTCCGTGTCTATTCTGAGAATCCCCAGAGAAAAATACAAAATATTTCAGTGTTCTGCCTATGCTTTGACACTAAATATAAACGTATCTATTGTGTTTAAGAAATCAAAAAGAATTTAAAACTTATACTAATTCCTACTTTAACTGAACAGTCGTTTTTTTTTTAAATTAAATGGGATATTGTCACACAATTGAAGTCTATTTAAGAATGCAATGTGCTTTTTGACAATTCAAAAGTGATCAAACTGGAGCGGATCAAAGATCTAATTTTAATTAGATTGAAAAAACGTCAATCCACTTTGCACATCATCTTATCACGATCATCAAACACACAAGAGAGGAATATTTTCTATCCACAGTCTATCTTTATCAATAATCATGATGATATAAAGGCAATCTTGAAGAAATCCATTTACGATAACTAGTATGACTTTCGACTTTCAGTCGGTAACAAAAATTATTTTAACCCATATTTAAAAAAAAATTGCGGACAGGCACTCGCCTACATCAACCTCTCTTCAGTTTGCAAACCTTTGATTCGGAAAACATGGAAAAAGTAAAACCAGTAACGGCCTACCCTTCGACTAAAATCTAGTCTAAAATATATTGAAAAGAAAATGAAACGTAGGGTAATATAATATGCAAAATGCCTAATAAAAATTACTTTTTGCACACATGGACACATCAATGTAATTTTTACATTGTATTAGAGCAATATTATTTTTAAACTTGTCAGTTGAATTTCCTTTTATGAAAAAAATATAATAGAGTGGATTTTTTTTAATACAAATAAGATTGGGTTTAAAGCAAGTTTTTAAAATAATTTTAAAATAATTAAACTTGATATTATTAAAGAATCATTTTACAAAACTAATAAACAAAAATCTTGTTTTTTTCCCTTCCCCATGAACATTTTCTCAAACAATCACACATAGATTTGCCTCTCTTGCGACCAATTATTATCCTCAGCATTCTATTAGATAATTACTGGTACATCCCAGAAGTAAAAACCGGTAGAGCATTAAAATTCTTTTTATCGTGTATATTACGTATCTTCCAAAGGGAATAAATTATTCCCTTAAAAATGATTCCTCTTTAGAGAGAGGGAGAGAGAGACAGAGACAGAGAGAGAGTAGCATCCACATACAACATATACATTACTTTCATCAAAATTTTATTTCTCTTTTAATTTACAACATCAACTAGATCAACTACAATAAATCGCGAGCTGTAGTTGCACGATATCCTTATTTTAATTTATTTTATTATCTTAATTGCCTCTTTTAAAAAGACTTCAAAATCATTTAACAAGTCTTTGCATATTCATCTTTTATTCATTTTATGTATCTTCAAAGACCTCTCAAACCTGTATTTTCTATTCTCTGTCTATGTAAAACAATACAGCAGAAGGCTTTCTACCAAACTATTGAAATCTGTATTTAATAGTGTATAAGTTGTAATTAGCTTTCTGTTTAAAGAGGTTGGGGGTGTCAGCCATTTTTAGACTATTTCTATGTCCTTTAAAAGAAGAGCTCCATATAAAGATATACAAAAATGATCAAATTTTGAATCTAAAATGTTTGAATTTTTTCTTTGCCAAATGATAGTTGACAGCTTAGGACACAGTATCTAAAAAAATTAGTTAAATCTGGTGGTTAATTTGTGGTTAATTTTTTGACCCCCCCCCCCCCCCCCCCCCCAGCCTCTTAAGAAGATGCTACCAACACATTACGTTTTAAAGGCTTTCAAATATTTCGGAAGAAGATTTTCTTCCTACAGAATTGTTTATGTTACTCTTGTACTTGTAAAAATTTTCTACATGGTTAAATGCTTTTTCATACACATCGCATTTGTAAAATTTATCACCAGAATTTATCATGGCGTGTCTCTTTATTTCTTTAACAAACAGAGTTGTTTAAATGCATGCCTTTTCAAACACATTGTTTCTCATAAGGTTCACGAAAAGAGACATTGTTTTTCGAATGCCTCCCCACAAACATCACAGGAACAAAGATTTCATACGTCTTATTTTTTCTGAAAGATATATAAATGAACACATATTTTTATACACACTTCCAATTCATAATTTTATTACCTGTAAGTATACACATGTGTCTATGTAAGTTATGTTTTGGTTGGATACCTTCTCACACGCACTACAGAGATGAGATTTTTTCGTGTATGTGGCATCATGTGTCTCTGAACGTTATTTTAATGTCTCTATTTCTTTCCAAATAATTTCAATGTTTAATCACTTGTATGTGTCCTCATGAGACTGCAAAATACGCAATTCAGCAAATGCCATCCCATGCACTTTATATCCCCTCTTAATTTTCTCCTCATGAGTTTCTTAATGTTTCCTAATTAAGAAAAAAAGCCTTCGGTCACATTTCACAAGAATAATCACTCCTGATGGGGCTTCATAAAATATATTACTCAGGCAACTAAGATAATATATAAGTCAGGCAGCTAAGATAAGGAGGCCCATAGGAAATTTATTTAAAATAGTTGTAGAAAATGGCTACAAGTATTGGATTCGATATAATTTTAAACAGAATTAATACTGATGAATTCTGGTTCATCTGTTTGCATGTATGTATATATAAGGTCTCTTCTTTGTCTGGCTTAAACGACTTTACTTGCATCAGCTGTTTGTCAAGTTGCATGATTAAAGTTATATATAAAAAAGAGATGTTTGTAAAACATTTGTGTCCCCTCCCTGAACTAATTCGAATCTTTATATGTCTAAGGGGCATAACAACAGCAAAGCAATATGCAGTCTCTTCTTCAAAGGGGACATAAAAATATGAAATGCTACAAAGATTTTAAAGATTCAACAATAAACGCATAGTTTTCTCTTCGAAAATAGTTCTGTTGTAGATCTGTTTAGGAGCAACTTCATTAAAATATTATATTTGGCTTAGTTTCGATAAACTTCCTCGATTGACACACAATGAAATCATTGTTAAGAGGGCTAGGTTGTTGTAGCCATTTTAAGACTACAGTAAAACACGTTTAGTACGAACACGGATATAACGAACTCACGGATATAACGAAGTTCTTCTGGGTCCCCGGCAAAATTCTTAACAAATCTTTGTAAAATTCTACGGTTATAACGAACTCTGATATAACGAATTTACGGATACAGCGAACTGATTTTGAGTCCCGTTGAGGTTAAATATAATGAATTTTACATCTTTTATAGCGAACTTTCAAAGATCTCAAAATTTGATCAATTAAACTGACTTTTTTTTCTTTCAGCATTTGTATATAAAACTCAATTCACAATAAAACTTTAGTTATCGAAGGTATGTTTTGTAATATTTGCTTCCCTAACATATTTGATAGTAACACTTGAAGGAAAACATGCATATTGCGAATTCGCTATATATGGTTACACGAATTCGTTATACGGATATAACGAATTACGGATATAGCAATTAAATTCACAGGTCCCCAGGACTTCGCTATAACCGAGTTTTACTGTATTTTGATCTCTTAAGTAGATTTCATTGAAAATATTAGAAAATGATCAAATTCTAAAATTAAATAAACTGATTTTTTTTTTTTTTTTTTTTGCAAAATGATATTTGAGAGATTAAGATATCATATCTAAACAATAATATGAGTGAAAATGCCTCGAGACGGACGTTAAACAGTATACAATCAATCTATAAAAAAATAATTTATATCTGATGCTTAATTTGTTAACCCCTAGCCTCTTAAAATTCGGAATAAACTACAGCAAATACGCTCCTAGCATTTTTCAAAATAACCGTGACAATAGTTACAAGTGTTAAAGATAGTTATTTATAATTAAATGGATATTGGTGTACTCCGAATTCCGAGGGGTTCTCCTTGCCATTCATGTATGTTACAGTATAAGTGTACAGGGACATTATATGAGGTCTACACGTATTACAATTATTAAGATTACAAGGTAATTATTAATACACTCAACAATAAGTGTCTCTATTTTGGTCAGATAACATTTGCTTAATTTTATTTTTCAAATTTACATGCAACCATGTCTTAATGGCATCTGATCCCACTATGATATTTTGGAGGTCCGTGTTTGCTCTGCTCCTGTTTTGTATTGTTTTATGGAGTTTTGATCTTGAAAACCATTCGTTATTTCTATATGTTTCACCTACAACTCAAGAACAGACGAAGTACGTATCGAAACAGTCATGATCAGTGTAGCGAGACCAGAAGGACTTTACTACATACATTTAAATAGTATATTTGTAGTACGTTATATAATACATTGACTATTGATATCATAATTTATTGAATAAAAACTTTTTGGAGTTTACATGAAAAAGAACATTAGTGTTTATTCCACAAAATAGATTTGTATAATTTGAACGTGATGTCACAATCGTCTTTCAGAACGTCTAGATCTCTATAGGCTGAAGTAAGTATTGGAATCCGTAACCGACCGTCAAAATGAAAGTGGGCAGTGAATACCATCCCACATACTACACATTCATATGTATCTCTATGTTTCTCTTCTAGATTTTTGACAAGGAAAACACCTTTTCACACACACTTCTCATTTATTATGTTTGACACTTATGTGTAACTTCACATTTACAATATTTGTCATCTGTGTGTGAATTCACATTTACAATATTTGTCATCTGTGTGTAACTTCACATTTATAATATTTGTCATCTGTGTGTAACTTCACATTTACAATATTTGTCATCTGTGTGTAACTTCACATTTATAATATTTGTCATCTGTGTGTGAATTCACATTTACAATATTTGTCATCTGTGTGTAACTTCACATTTACAATATTTGTCATCTGTGTATAACTTCACATTTACAATATTTGTCATCTGTGTATAACTTCACATTTACAATATTTGTCATCTGTGTGTAACTTCACATTTGCAATATTTGTCATCTGTGTATACCTTCACATTTACAATATTTGTCATCTGTGTGTAACTTCACATTTACAATATTTGTCATCTGTGTGTAACTTCACATTTACAATATATTTTTCAATTGTGTGTAACTTCACATTTACAATATTTGTCATCTGTGTGTAACTTCAAATTTACAATATTTGTCACCTGTGTGTAACTTCGCATTTACTATGTTTGTTACTTGTGTGTAACTTTTCATTTATCATGTTCGTCACTGATGTGTAGCTTCATGTGACTGCGTAAGGTATGTGACTCAGTGAATGCTTCCCCACACACATCACATTCAAAAGGTTTTTCACCAGTATGTGTCTTCATGTGTCTGGATAAGCTCCACGCTAAAGGAAAAGCTGTTCCACACACATCACATTTATAGGGCTTTTCTCCGGTGTGTTTCCTCATATGAATATCCAAATTCGATTTTTTCAAATATGCTCTTTCACACAGATCACATTGGTATGGTTTACTATCAGTATGTATCTTTATGTGTTGCTGTAAAGAACTCAAATCAGAATATAATCTTAAACACAAATTGCATTCATAAAGCTTCTCATTTCTCAGGACACTATGTGTCTCTATGTGCTTCCTTAAGTTACAGGAGTCAGAAAATGGCTTCCCACACACGTCGCATTTGTAAAGTTTTTCACCGGTATGTGTCCTCATGTGATGCCTAAATGATCCAGATAAAGAGAATGCCTTCCCACACACGTGGCATTTATGAGGTTTATCACCAGTATGTGTCCTCATGTGTTCCTGTAAAGTAATAGATTGTTTGAATGCCTTCTCACACAGATTACATTTATAAGGTTTCTCATCAGTATGTTTACTCATGTGTCTCCATAGGTATTTTGATACAGTGAATGCTTTTCCGCATACCTCACATTTATGAGGTTTTTCACCTGAATGTATCCTCATATGAGCCTGTAAGTTATAAGGTCTGCTGAATGTCTTCTCACACACATCACATTTTCTAGAATTAGTATGTACTCTCATATGTACCCTTAAGTATTGATTTCCACTGAATGTCTTTTTACATTCAACACATTCATAAAGTTTTTCACCAGTGTGGACTCTCATGTGCGCTTGCAGGGAACTAGGTCGAAGGAATGTCTTTTCACACACAGAACATTTATAAAATTTACCATTTTGTTTCATAAATTCTTTCTGAAAATGATCTGAATGAGACGAATCTTTTCCACTGATGTAACTTTCATGCGGCTCTCCACTAACATGTATATGCGGCTCTGCACTTACGTGTACATTGTTATGCATTTCTAATACTTCTGTTAGATTGTCATTTCCACTATAATTGTTCAACTTTTCAGCATCGCTTTGAATACATAACATACTTTGAGTTTGAGATCTGAATGATAGTGCTGCCATCTCTCTCTGTAAATGATAAAAAAAAAAAATCAGTTGTAATTTTATATTTAGTTACTTACTCATAAAATTACGGAAAAACATGATAAAACATTTAACCTTTTTGAAGTTCTATAATACATAAACAAGAGGCCCAAATATCACATCGATCAACTTACCACTTTGGCTGTGAAAAAAGCTAAAAGCATTTGATTTTTGGTAAGTTTAAATACAAATGTGGTCCCAACCATTCAATAAAGGGGAGAGGGTATGATTTGAACAAACTCAAATCAACATGCTTCCATATTTCTTTCATGACAAGGAGCATATGGTGGGTGTGAACAGTCAACAGAGGATGTTCACACATCCATGGCACCTGATCCCACCTCTGAGATTTCGGAGGTCCGTGTTCGCTCTGCTCCTATTTTGTATTGTTTAATGGACTTTGATTGAATACTGTTCGTCATCTCCATATCCTTCTTTGACTAGTTGTGTTTTTATGGCTATTTACATTTGAACTTGCATTGTGGCTCCTCACCCCAAGCTGTCCAACTAAAATATGACCAATATATTCCTAAGTAAAACTTTGCTCATGCATTATGGCTCCAACCTATCAAACCATGGTCATGATTTGAACAAAGTTAAGTCTGCACTCACTGCCTATGACCAATCATGATTTTGCTGTTCTTAAGAATATATAAAAGATATTTACTATATTTTTTATGTAAAACTGTTCAGCATTGTGACCTCATTGTGGATCATGATTTGAACAATCTTGAATGTATTTTCATTGCAAGGGTGTAATTTCAGTACATTTTTGGTGGTATTTCAGAAGTAAAAGCGTAATCAATCATGTTTTTCTATTGTTTTCCTATAAAAATTTATTTTCTTTCAGAACAGCCGAAATTGTACATGCTGGCATAAACTTTTTTTTTTAATTTTTCGGATCATCTGTTGGGAAAAAGTTTTTTAAAATTCCAGTATCCTATATCAAACTCAATTCAATCGTACACCCCTTAATGGAGCATTTGATCAATTTGTATCAAATCACTAAATTGAAGGCTTGGGTTTGAATGTTAAAATAAATCGTACATAATAACATTTTAAAAATCTTTTTAAGTAAACACTCACATTTCTCTATCTTGTTTTAAGCAATGTTAACATAAACTTAATTGAGCATAGAAATACCTTAGGGCTGTACGTTTTGCAATATCGTTTAACAATAAACGTAAGTAGTGCATTCTCGTCTTCCTCCGAATGTTTACCATACCCGTTTACATGTAACTACTTGGTATATTACGTACATTATCGAATGGTCCTCTTTGAAAACTTTTAACATGTTTAAGGAGTTGTGTTGACAAACTGTTTATCTCTATATACAAGGTATGTTCAAAACCCTAAGTTACAAAGTGCGGAAATTGACGGAAAACATAAAGAAATCTGAATTTTCTGGCAATATGCACATCTACACATTGTGTCCTAAATATCTGCCAAAGTATCTGCCAAAGATTGACGAAATTCTGTACAGTGGTTTATGAGTGGTTGCGCTGCCAAAAAAAAAAAACCCAGAAGTCTCTGTCGAGACTGAAGCTCTACTGGTTTGTACTTATAGCAAAGGAAGAGAAAAGTTCTTAAGCAGTTGGGAATTGAAACTTTACCACAGCAATAAAAAGAAGAATGATCCTTGATTAAGTCTATTTAATATGTTCCTAGTGTAGTCTACGTGCATGCCACATTATATTATAATCAGACTTAAACTGTATTTGGAGTAGCATTTTGAGAATTTTTAACAAAAATTTCTTATTCTAGTTACCATGGCAACACCGATCATGGAAATCAAAAAACAGGTAAACAGAATTACGTATCTTAGTGTAGTCTACTTTTGTGCCAAGTTATATTGAAATCAGACTCAAACTGTAGAAGGAGTAGCATTTTGAAAGAATTTCACAGAAATTTCTATTTTTAGTAACAACAGCAACATCGTTCATCGAAATCAAAAACGGATAAACAGAATTATGTATCTTAGTGTAGTCTACTTGTGTGCCAAGGTATAATGAAATCAGACCAAAATTGTAGGAGGAGTAGCATTTTGAAAGAATTTCACAGAAATTTCTATTTTTAGTAACAACAGCCACACCGTTCATCGAAATCAAAAACAAATACACAGAATTATGTATCTTAGTGTAGTCTACTTGTGTGCCAAGTTATATTGAAATCAGACCAAAACTGTAGAAGGAGTAGCATTTTGAAAGAATTTCACAGAAATTTCTATTTTTAGTAACAACGGCAACACCATTCATCGAAATCAAAAACGGATGCAAAGAAATATATATCTTGGTGTAGTCTACTTGTGTGCCAAGTTATATTGAAATCAGACCAAAACTGTAGAAGGAGTAGCATTTTGAAAGAATTTCACAGAAATTTCTATTTTTAGTAACAACGGCAACACCATTCATCGAAATCGAAAACGGATGCAAAGAAATATGTATCTTAGTGTAGTCTACTTGTGTGCCTAGTTATATTGAAATCAGACCAAAACTGTAGAAGGAGTAGCATTTTGAAAGAATTTCACAGAAATTTCTATTTTTAGTAACAACGGCAACACCATTCATCGAAATCAAAAATGGATATACAGAATTATGTATCTTAGTGTAGTCTACTTATGTGTTAAGTTATATTGAAATCAGACCAAAACTGTTGGAGGAGTAGCATTTTGAAAGAATTTCACAGAAATTTCTATTTTTAGTAACAACAGCAACACCATTAATCGAAATCAAAAAAGAATATACAGAAATATATATCTTAGTGCAGTCTACTTATGTGCCAAGTTATATTGAAATCAGACCAAAACTGTTGGAGGAGTAGCATTTTGAAAGAATTTCACAGAAATTTCTATTTTTAGTAACAACCACAACACCGTTCATCGAAATCAAAAACGAATATACAGAAATATATATCTTAGTGTAGTCTACTTATGTGCCAAGTTATATTGAAATCAGACCAAAACTGTTGGAGGAGTAGCATTTTGAAAGAATTTCACAGAAATTTCTATTTTTAGTAACAACCGCAACAACGTTCATCGAAATCAAAAACCGATACACAGAATTATGTATCTTAGTGTAGTCTACTTATGTGCCAAGTTATATTGAAATCAGACCAAAACTGTTGGAGGAGTAGCATTTTGAAAGAATTTCACAGAAATTTCTATTTTTAGTAACAACCGCAACAACATTCATCGAAATCAAAAACCGATACACAGAATTATGTATCTTAGTGTAGTCTACTTATGTGCCAAGTTATATTGAAATCAGACCAAAACTGTAGGAGGAGTAGCATTTTGAAAAAAATGTTTACAGACAGACGGACAGACGACGGACGCATTACTATTGCATAAGCTCTTCTGGTCTCTGACCAGTAGAGCTAAAAACAGGACTGACGGACTGACTGGCTCACACTCTGACAGACGTGTGAAAACATTATACCTCACCAAACTTGTTGTGCGGGGTATAATAAGTATATAAGAAAAGACTGCACAATATAAGTGCCGGAAAAATAAAGGTTGTATCTACCTTTTCATTGTGTCATGTATATCAAGGTCACATCACTTTTTTTAGGCTAATACATGTAAACAAAATTCAACTGGAGCATGCAAAGGTCAAAATATGTTCTAACAATTTTGAAAAAGATTAAATCAAAATTTTTGGTCTACTTACATTCTTTCGTGAATACTTGAGACCATGGTAACTTAAAGTAAAGAAACTTATTCAACTTTTCTGCGCACACATACAATAGGGAGAAAGAAGTACCAGGGTATTTAGCAATGGGGAATACTGAATATTTTGTTCCTTTTATTTTTCTCCATAAAAAAAATTTTTTGGTTCTGAATTCTATAATTTTTTGAAACCCAATTCTTTTAGGAATTGAACAAAATTAACATGGGTCATGCTAAAATTTAACATTTGTCACGATTCCCCTTTATGCATCACGGTGTCTTTTTAAAACAACAATAATTCATTATAAGTCAATCTTCAGAAGGTCTAGTTCTGTTCCAAGTCTCCACATTGAAATGAATCTAAATCCCTTTACCCCAGTTCCTGCTAATTAATTATAAACAAGAAAATTAAAATGATTGCATCGTATATTTCATTACTCAGATATTCCAAGCAAAGATAATCACTATAGGTGAAGGAAAAGTCACATCGTCTGATAATATTCATCCTTATATTCAATTCTATACATTTCAATTTGCTTATTATGCTTATAACATGATTCTCAATTTCCTGTTAACTGATTTAAATTCTTTGTTTCCATCAACTGCTAATTTTAAGTCCCAATGTGTATAAAAGATGTTTTTCCACACACATCTCATTGATAATAACTTGTATGTACCCTCATGTGACTCCGTAAAGTATGGCATTGAATGAAACTCCCCATAAATTTCACTCTTAAGGTTAAACACGTGTATGTATCCTCCTGTGTTTCTGTAAGCACCTTAATTCAAGGAATCCCTTTCCACAATCTTCACACTTATAAGGTTTATCACTTGTGTGCAACTTCATGTGATTTTTCAAGTGTGATTTTTCACTAAATGCTTTTTTACACAGTTCACATTTATAAGGCTTTTCACCAGTATGTATGTTTATGTGTCTCTTTAAAGAACACAGTAGAGTGAATGATTTTCCACACATATCACATTTATAAGGCTTCTCACCAGTATGTGTCCTCCTGTGTGTGTTTAAGTTACTCGTGTGGCGAAATGCCTTGCCACACACATCACAATTATAAGGTTTCTCACCTGTGTGTGTCCTCATGTGATACTTTAACTGTCCCGAAAGAGCAAATGCCTGTTTGCATACATAACAATTATAAGGTTTATCACCCGTGTGTATCCTAATGTGCGCCTTTAAGGTATTTGACTGGTTGAATGCCTTGTCACACACAACACATTTGTAAGGTTTTTCAACTGTATGTGTCCTCTTGTGTGTATTTAAGTTACCTGTGTGGCGGAATGCCTTTCCACAATCATCACATGTATAAGGTTTTTCACCTGTATGTGTCCTCATGTGATACTTTAACTGTCCCGAAAGAGCAAATGCCTGTTTGCATACATAACAACTGAAAGGTTTATCACCTGTGTGTATCCTCAGGTGAGCCTCTAGGTGACATGCCTGGTTGAATGCCTTCCCACACACATCACATTTGTAAGGTTTATCACCTGTATGTATCCTCATGTGCATTTGTAAGGTACAAAATTGACTAAATGCCTTCTGACACACATCACATTTGAAGGGTTTTTCTCCTGTATGTATCCTCATGTGTCTCTGTAATTGACATGAAAAACTGAAAATTTTCCCACAGTGGCTACAGTTAATGGACTTTGTATTTCCACTACTACTGATGTGTCTTTCCAATTTCTCTATCTGATTATCATTTGCCTTACAGTTGTTTAAGTTCTCAGCATTGCCTTGAATATGTGAAACACTTGGAGAATACGATCTTGATGGAAAAGCTGCCTTTTTTCTCTGAAAGTGTAACAAACAAATCAGTTATAGTGCAATACCGTGTCATTCACTGATGATATTAGGGACAAAACACATACATTTCTAGACATCCGTCAATATATCCAGCATATTAACAGTCAGTAGAGCACTTGCTCCATGATCCAAAGGTCATTGGTTCGAACCAAAGTCGATTAAAAAAGGTTGCGAGTGTTTCTTAACAACGTAGAAGTTTGGACATGATTCCCTGAATCACTTTATATGGCACTGGTCTAAGATTCATTGTATATGTCACTTCAAATTTTTTCTGTATCGACAAATCTCGCTCAGATTTTTTAACTAAGCTGTTTAAACACCCTTCAACCTCAAATTAGATGAACATTTATGATGTACATGTAGTAAATAAATTAGAATTAAATAGAGAAAGTATGTTATTTTAGATTGCAGATTTATTGTAAATACACTGTACATGTCACAGGTCCTAGAAACTATATTCTTTTCCTACATATTTAATTTACATATGCTAAGTGAGACATCAGCGTAACTGAAAAACGGCAATCGGCTAAATGAGTTGAATTGCATAAGGTTGTTTCTCCCATGGAAAGACATGATGCATGTTTCCAAGCATTTTACAAACATAATATAATATGTAAATCATTATTTACTAATTTCCTGCTCATATTTTCAAACAATAGTTTTACAATGGTAAAACTTGGGTTTCTGCATTCCATTGTACAAATGTTGTGAGCATTCCACAATCCAAAACAAGAGGCCCAAGGGCCTTGAATCGCTCTTCTGATAAATTGTACAACCTATCACTTGTACTTGAAGCCTCTAACCCTAAGTATCCTAAAACCTAAGTTGCATCAACTGATAAAAAGTTTGATGATTCTTAGCCAATTAGGACTGAAGATATTTAAATAAAGCTATAAAAAAAAAAAACATGAGTAGGTTACGGTGACCTACTTTAAGATTGAAGTTTTCTGAGGACTCAAGATGCATTAATAGACTAACTAAAATTGAAGATTCTAAGCCAATATGTATTCGAGATATTCAAAAGAGGTCACCTTGACCTGCTTTTTGGTCTACATTCTTGAAAAACCCAAGATGCATCAACTGACAAAATTTGATGATTCTAAGCCAATAAATACCTGAGATATTCAAAAGTATGTCACCGTGACCTACTTTTTGGTCGACATTCTCTGAAAACCCAAGAGGCATAAACTAACAAAGTTTGATGATTCTAAGCCATTAAGTACCGGAGATACTTAAATATAGCCATAAAATGTCAAAAGTAGGTCATCTTGACTTACTTTTTGGTCAACATTCTCCGAAAACCCAAGATGCATCAATTGACAAAGTTTGATGATTCAAAGCCAATAAATACCTGAGATATTCAAAAGTAGGTCACTGTGACCTACTTCTTGGTCGACATTCTCTGAAAACCCAAGAGGCATAAACTAACAAAGTTTGATGATTCTAAACCGATAAGTACCAGAAATACATAAATATAGCCATTAAATGTCAAAAGTAGGTCACCATGACCTACTTTTTGGTCAACATTCTCCGAAAACCCAATGCATCAACTGACAAAGTTTGATAATTCTAGGCCGATAAGTACTGGAAATACATAAATATAGCTATAAAATATTGAAAGTAGGTCACAGTGACCTAATTTTTGGTCGTCACTCTCCGAAAACCCAAGATGCATCAACTCACAAAGTTTGATGATTCTAAGCCAATAAATACATAAGATACTGAAATATAGCCATAAAATGTCGAAAGTAGGTCACCATGACCTACATTTTGGTTGACATTTTTCAGAGTTCCAAGATGCATCAGCTGACCAAGTTTGATGATCATTGGTCTGAAGGTAATCAAAATATGCCTTTAAAACAATTTGAAAACAAATGCCTGCAAAATTCTAAAAGTAGGTCACAGTGACCTACTTTTACTTAAATATTTTTTAAGGTCCCAAGATGTAGCAAGTTACAAGATTTGATGATTCTAACCCTCTCAGTGTCTGAAATAATGAGATGAAATGTTTTAAAAAGGATAAGTCATAAAGTTCAAAAAGTAGGTCACAGTGACCTACTTTTAAGTTGACGTTGTTCAAGGACCCAAGATGCATCAACTGACAAAGTTTGATGATCATAGGCCTTAAAGTGTCCTAAATATGCCATCAAATCAATTTGAAAACACATGCCTGCAAAATTAAAAAAAGTAGGTCACTGTGACCTACTTTTGAGTTAACATGATGTGAAGTCGTAAGATGCATCTACTTACAAGATTTGATGATCTAGTCCTTATAGTAAGCAAAATATAGACATTTTCATTAATTGTAAATTCAAGTCAACTTTGAAGTGACCTTGAGACCACGCCCTTTGCCCCAGGGTCATGCCTTGAACAATTTTTAATCTTCAACATATTCTGATTATTGTATGTAATTTTGGTGAAGATCTGCCTGGTGGTTCCGGAGAAGAAGATTTTTTTGCAACCAGTACTTTTGGTTTTGTTTTCCTGATTATCTCCCCTTGTTTTAGGGTCCCAACCCTTATTTTAGTATAAATGGTAGCCCTTGGGCCAAGGATACCCTGTGACAAATTTGACACTAATTGGCCAAAGGGTTCTTGAGTTATGGCTCATATTCTAAAAAGTTAACGCACACCGCACGCCGCACACCGCACAAATGGCCATAGCATTAGCTCTTTGAGCCTTTGGCTCAGAAGAGCTAATAATCAACTCTGATGAGCATGTGCGTATGGTCAGGTATAAATGACCTAAGATGGTCAATTAAGTTTGAAGTGGTTTAGAAATGCTTTTTTTCTACAGATGCTACTTAAGCATTGATGCTGATGTTGCCCATCCTATAACATACCTAGCCATGCTGACAAATTGAATACCATGCATGCAAACATAAGACAGATTAAGTGATAAATGATTAAGTAAATTATAACTACCTTGACTTTTGACTTGGACCTTAAATGGTATAAGTAGACTTCCAGCAATGGGTCCATGGACCACAACACTCTTTTTAGTCAATATGGCCATTGTTTTTCATTAGCAATTTTTTTTGTATTTTTAGCCCATTTGTAAAGCTTTGATTCCTGCTGTGACCCCAACCTACCCATTGGTATCCATCATCGAAAATGATGAGCAAAATGTATAATCCTTTCCTGTCTAGCTGAGATTGAGTGAGAAGGGATTATTTCGTAGCTTACAGGTGTCATGATAACAACAAACTCAATCTGATGATACTTCCATATATCAATACAACTAATCATGGTTTTGCTTCTCATGAGATGTTTTACAGGTTATTCATCAGTAAATTTTTCATCCAACAATTCGACCCTACTCTACCGCTAGGGGTCATATCAACAAACATGACTCTATGATATTTAGGAAATAATGTCCTTTATCATTTTTAAATATCTATCGTCTATAAATACGGGTCGGAACGGATTTAAATTCATCAAAAACCCTTCGGGCTCTATGGAATTTAATCTTGTGACCAACATGTATTAAAATCCCAATACATGTTATAAAATGAGATCTTAATATAACTTATATTTACATTTGTGACTTATTCGGGCTTTTTATTTGTCTGATTGTGACTTTAAGAGTGTGAAATACATTATTTTTCAAACTCAACGGCAAGTATGTAATCCAATGAACGCGTCGACCCTTTATGATGTCACTGAGAAATTACATCAAACGATTATCCAACGCACATCTTTGACCTCTTGACCCCGTACCTGTATTGATACAGTTATAGAGATTCCTTTCAGTTGTGTTATATAAAGGAAAACATTTAATGTAAATGTTAATGTAAATATTAAGGTTTCACATAAGGCCAAAATAAAATTATAGTTTGTTTGGAATTGCCTCCCGCCTCATTGAAATGCCCCCTCCTGAAAAAAAATTATTGACCAAAAGTAGGAAGATTTTTTTTTATTTAATCAATTTTTTTGCCCATTACATTTATCACATGTCAGACCTATGTAAAATTAGGTTTTATTGTTGATGGTAGATACTTTTTTTAAAAGTAAGAAAATGTATACATATTTACTGTTTACTGAGATTTTTATAAAAAAAAATTTAATTTATCTTCAATTAAAAAAAATAATTTCCCTCCCTTCCTCCTGTGTCTGAAACCCTTCAGGCGGCAATTCCAAACAAACATTTTTTTAAGGATGGCCTAAGTTTTTGGACCTTGTGGTTCTTGATATGAATATTTCAAAAAGTTGCAAACATATTTTAATTTTCACTAATTCCTAATTAACTCCTATTGAAAGAGGGATATGGCCCTTTCTCCCTTTATTTACACAATTTTTCATTCCCTTTACTAAAGGATGCTTTGTGGTAACTTTTGTTCAGATTGCATATGGGATTCTGGGGAAGAAGCCAAAGGGTTTTCAACTACACAGACAGAGAGATGACAGAAAAAAATGTGATCTGATAAACTAACTTCACACTTCAGCTCAATTGAGCTTAATACTAACCCTATGGGCTAAAGGTTAATACTGTAAAAGCAGAAATATTTCCGGGGGGGGGGGGTAAATTTTGTTAATTTTATTGTTCACAATTATAAACAGATTTAAAGAGACACCATGATGCACAAAGGGGAAAATTGACAAATGTAGTTTTTCATGACCCGAGTAAACTTTGTTCAATTCCTAAAAGCATTACGTTTCAGAAAATTTCAGGGTTCAGAACCTAAAAACTTATTTTTATGGAGAAAAATAAAAGTAAAAATAATTTCAGTCTGCCCCAAATATATTCCTAAATACTTCTTCTTCCCTATTGTATGTATGTGCAGAAAAGTTGAATAAGTTACCATGGTAACCATGGTCACAAGTACCTAGGAAATTAGGAATAACTAAAAATAGACCAAAAATTCTGATGCAATCATTTTAAAAAGTTGTTAAAGCATATCTCTCACCTTGCTCCAGTTGAATTTTGTTTACAAGTTTGAGCTAAAAAAAAAAAGTGGCAAGACCTTGACATACACGAAACTTATGAATACAACCTTTGTTTTTCTGGCACTTATATTGTGCAGTCTTTTCTTGCTTTACTGTGCAGTTTAATTGTCATATCTTTGCTACATTTACAGTTTCTATATGTATTTTTCTGTATGCTACAGATGACTTCAAAGAAACACATGATTTTGAATCATAGTGTTATTTTCAAAGCCTCAAAATTAAATGCCTATAAAAGTATTTCAGATAACAAATCAACCAAATTTCATCCCCACAAAAGAATATGCTTCTACAGGATGTGTTTCAATAAAATTTTAACAGAAAAACAATTTTTACCTTTATATTTTCCTGATTTTCTTCTTTCTCATTTACAGGGTGAGAATTCCCCATTGTCTCTTCCTTTTCTACAATTGAACAAGAAAAGACACTCAATTTATCATAAATTTTCAGCCTTTATATAAAATTTCAAGAAATGTGCATTTAAAATATACATATATAGGATATATTTACATTTTTTACAATATCAATGAAATTGACATTCAATTTTCCATAACATATAATTGATTAAATGTCCAAACTGCAATACTTTTCAAAGCTTTTAACTGTGCATCACACATCATCGTGCACCTTATTTTGCATTTCAAATCAAAAGTCTCTATAGAGCATATTCTATTTTTAACATGATTGATCAATTGTGAGTTGTTTAAGGTCCTGCTTGAGAATTTGTATCAGCTGTATAGATAGTTTTCAGTAGACCAAAATTTACAAGAGTTATTTCCCACTAGCCGCCATATTGGAGGTCAACGTGCTGATTTTCCTTCATTATATAACCAACTTTAACTTTTTATACTGGCAATCGTGGGGTAGGGAGTATTGTTCTTCTGAAAAATAAACAATTGTTTGAGCCTCTATTCCCTGTTGAGATTCTGCTAGGCTAGATATTTGGACTGACGCTGTCGCAGAATCCCTGGACGACCATTAATAATTCACATCTGGAAATTAAGTCCCAACTTCAGTCGCCTATAGCAAGAATTATTCACCTAGACCACACTGCTGTTCGCTTCAATCAAGTCATTTAAGTGTTTATTTGACTCTCTGTCACTATTATTTCTACATAGCTTACTGTTTAGGGCATGTAAATCCCAACATAAAAATATTCACTGAAATCTGCGTTCAAAATATGGCTCCCGTGACGAAATTGTTTACCTCCTCTAATAAAAGAGTTCCTATAGTCTGTTTTTACCCCAGGGTTTAAAATTAACGCTCGCCCACTCGCAAATTGCGAGTAAAATTTGGTGTGGGCTCTTAAAATTTATAACTTGCTCGCCCACATGGCGAATGAAAATTCTGCAGGGGCCGAATTCATTCGACCAGTCCCCTTACTGAAAAACAGACATTTCCACATGTTTTTCATTCAAAACTCCCAACCAATGAAATAAATCACAGCAGCATGGTCCTACTGTTCTTAAATATCCTTCATCTTTTCCATTTAACAGTACTACATGATTTGTGAAAGCCCTAAAAAGCTCGTTTTTTCCTAATCCGAATTTCCTCCATTCTTCTGTACATGGTTGATACGTGATAGATATACAATTTCAATAACTCCAAACTACCTATTCATATAAATTATAAGTGTTTTTACTTATTACTATTTCAGATAGGTTACAGTTAAAATATTTAACATTGAAAATCTTATTTATGTACCATTGTTACTTCATCAGTTGAACTTGAAGGAGCAAATACATGTATGTATGTATTCCACCATGTAAAAAAGGATAGTAAAATTGATGCTTGAATTCAATTTTATCTCCTTTGATTAAATATTCATATGACATTTGATTTTTATAAAGTAAGAACTCCAATTTTAAACAAATGTATTTATACACAATCAT
>NW_026927883.1:0-31432 GCF_032062105.1 Saccostrea cuccullata
GTAATTTCATACGTCTCCGAGGCTTTGTTTATCCGAGTTTTGCTGTAATTATCAATTCATGAACTGAAATATTTAATTTAATATTTCTAACAAACAGTAGTCCATAAACCATGTAAACACTAACATTAAACAATAAAGTAAGCTAGGTAAACACTGATCCGCCCAATCAAAATTTCTGACCAGTGATATCAATTAATCACCATTAACTAATTAACTATTTCCCATCTTGTCTCTATTAACTGTATATTTATCACCAGAGTCTGTTTTACTGAAGTTTTTGGAGTTCTGATGTGATTTACATTCATAAAAATGTTTGGAAAATTCAGTGCTAAATTCTTACTAAATCTGGCGTAAATTACAAGATCCAGAGGTTTTCCGATCACAAAGGATATCATTATGGTATTGTATATTCCCTGGGCTTCAAGAATGATGGTCATAGGATTAGATGATGCTAAAACTAATGTGGCGTATATGACTAGAGGGACTTCCTGTAGAATAAACGATAAGCCAAGAATAATATTCAATTTAATCAAAATGAGATACAGTATCTAATTTTACTTTTCTTTCCTGTCTTTGGTGCCAAAATGGACATAAACTTTAAATGTTTTTGCATTAAAATTGTGAGTGAAATAACCAACACTATATCCAAAATGATTGGTAAAGCCAAGAAATGAATGAATAAAAAATACTTTCCATACTTTTATAGAAAGTAAAAGATGAAAGTTTCATAAAATTCCGAGTTTAAATCCATGCAACAAGCTTGGATAATTTTAGATTTGTAGTATTTGCCAGGAAGTTGAAACGTCCAAACTCCTTTCAATGGCATACCGGAACCCCAAAGTAACAACAGACACAAAAGACTCAAATGAATTACAACAAAAATCCCAAACAATGGCTTCAAGTTCCAAAACCTCCATTTCAAAGGATATGCAACAATTACATATTGAGAAAAAGACATGAAGCACTTGATCCAAATCGACGTTCCATGAAGATTAGTTTGCAAGTTAAAAGAAGTGAGTATGAATTGGCAGATGTTGTATTCTATATACCCGTAATACATTTCTGGAAGTGTAAGAGCGCCATCTCGAATTCCGTTTAGAAGCGTGATGAGAAGGTCCAGAAGCATGATGGCCACCAGGTACTTTTGCGTGTAGTCGAAAAGCTCGGCCCTCTTGAATACAACAAGGACTATAATAGTAACCATCAATGGAACTAACCACAGGTATGGGGTGAGCATGATAAAGTGTGAAGATTTGCCGTACCAGTCTTCAAATAAAATACCGTTTCCAAGCTCCATATTATGCTTTGCCAGTTTGCTAAAAAAATTCTTTTGGTGTTTCCTCAAAAAAGTATAATTCACTTTTGTTCTCAAGATTTTGCAATAACTTTCGTACAGATGTATTAAGAATACGTCCCTTTTACTGTGCATAGGCGGATTTTATTCCTTCTTAATTGAGAATGAATGATTATATATTGTATAAATTTCTTCCTTTATTTCAATAAAATTTTCAAAAGTTAATACAGTATATATAAATAAATCACATGACATATTGTATTTCAATAAGGTGCTATCAAGAAAAAGTGAAAATTTTAATGGCATAAGGAAGTTCATAAAACCAGATATTAGCTTTCAATGAATGTAAATATTCAGTGGATTGTATTATGTATTGTTGTCACTTATTTCAATTTATAATTTTGTCAAGTTTAAAAGAAAGTATTCATTTAATCAGCCCAACGTCAATTAAACTCTTAGAAATTAATTCTATGTGTTATGAGTATGGACATTAAAAATGGTTTAACAACAGTTTATTGACTTTAAGTACATTGCATACATGTATAAGTTAATTTCCATTTACTAAACACCCTGATTTACAGGTGCCAGGATATATCTGGTGGCACATTACCTGAAATAGGTATATATTTCTGGAAAATATCTATCTGCACGATTACATTCAATTAATAATCTGTTGTGTGAACTGGTTAAACAAATTAACACAATTATGTATATATCAGATAAAGGAGAAAAAAGGACGAAGAGAACAAACAGTGTTTATACATTTCTCTGTTTAAGTAAATATGCTAAAACATCCCATTTTCAACAGTGCAACCAAATTAAAATGAATTCAATTATCTTGTATATCCTAGAATAAGCTCTCAAAATACTGCAATAAAGATTATAAAATACTGGAGAAAATGATTATTATACTTGAAGTAAAAACATTTTTGATCAATGCATCAATATATACGATATCGAATATAAAAATTATTGTTTTCTTTATAGTAATATATATTTTGTAATACTTTGGTATATATTCATTTTGTTTAGCTAAATGAATATAAGATAAATCACAACAGTATTTGATTTCACCTATGCATTATTTAAAGCACATAACAAAGTTTGTTGGTCTTGCCATTTTGTGACCTTTTCACAGAAATGAAAATACGATAGAAGTAGTTCTTAATTTATGGAAAAATAATTTAAATTTCCTGCATTCTCAATCGAAGGATTTTAGTCAAATTATAAAATGGATCTATAAATGTATAAAAGAGAAAAATCTGTAAAAAAAGCATTGACGTACGACTAGAATTCGATAATTTTTTAAAAAATTTCAGAAGGCCCTTTCTGTTTATTCACTAAAATAAAACAGAGAGGAGCTTTTTTTGGTGAATCAAGGTGTATTAAAATCTAAGATTACTTCCATAATAATTAAACAAAATATAGAGATAACGAACAATAATCAAGCTCAAGTCCATTTAAGCATTTCAGATCGTGAGCAGAGCAAACACGTAGGAGAAGTAGGAGAAAGGAGCACCCCCTGTCGAACGGTCACATCCGCAGAGTGGTATGATAGGACATCCATAGACAATTCATTGTTTAAATAGTGGCCTTATCATTAGTATGGAAAATTTCAGTCAGGATTCAACTTAATGATTGATTGTACTTGCTGATTATGTCATTGTATTGACCATATAAATATAACACGCAAAATGACGTTCTCTTCAACCTGTTATAGAAATCGTAGAGCATGCTCTTCAGTACCGAATCAGTTAAACCAACTCCATTTTAATGTAGGTTATAAGTGTAAATGTATATTACTATATGTACATAAGTGAGGGAAGTCGACGATAGAAAAGTACTGCTGAATTCATCATGTTCATAATATAATTAACTTTTGTTATTAGGTAACCATTCACGTCTTTTTCTAGTAAAATATCCAGATATGAAACATGTCTTTTATTTCAAGTTCACTGAGATACATAGAATCTACATCTAAATAGAAGTAAATACTGTTTATTGATACCTCAATGTCAAGCCACAGGGGCTCGCAATCGTTGTGCAATAATTATTAATTAAAAATCATATACAGTAACACTAAAACAATAGAAGATAGGACGCCATTCTGGACTCCTTCTTAGCTTCAACCTCTCTTCGTTATATTTTTCACGTATTTTACTGACTCATCGCCTAGGATCTGTCAATTTATCATTTTAAAAGCAATATTTGCCTAAAAAGTCCAACTCCACTGAACGAGCTTCACATGTCTTAAAATCAATATGCTATTTATGATATATTTAAGGATTCAATATATTTGACTAGAATTTTAAAATATGATTAAACTTAAAATAAAGTAACATTTTGATTTTATTTTAAACATCATTTTGAAAACATACCAATGAATTAACAAATAAATAAAATACCAGTGTCCATTATTTGATTAATTTTTTATAAGAGAACTTATCATACAGGTAAACCTAAACCAGTTGATGATGTTATAATTTATCAACTCTTATCAATTGCACTTTCAGAAATATTTTCTGTGGACTTTTTCTTAGCTTCGGTATATTTCTTTTTATAAGTGTAACAGCTATAATAAGTATTGAAACTGGAGGATAAAGATGCGATGGGCATGGCTATCAATAAAATACCAATTACAGCGGTCAGAGAAGCCATCAAGTACCCATATGAACCCTTAGGATAGTGATCACCATATCCAACGGTCGTTATGGTAACAACCGCCCACCAAATACTGACAAACATATTGGGAAATGTTTCTGCATTGTGAAATTCGGCCCAAAACATGGACGATCCAAAAATAACTGAGAAAATTGTAAATACCATCAAAAGAAGTAGTATTAATTTCAAGCTGTTTTGAAAACACAACTTTAAAATCTTCATTTCACCCATTGTTTCTGCTAAGCGTAATAGTTTGAAAACTCTTAAAGAGTATAGACATCCAACACATATAATGATTTCATCAAGCCAACTGTTTTGAACAATTATCTCAGGATGTCTATCCATATACATCACGAAAAATGAAATCGTAATCGCAATAATTTCTAAAATGTTTGATGAAACCAAAAAGAATGTTTTCTTCTGATGGGTGATGATAAATCGTAAAATCAGATCAAGCAGAAGAAACACATTAGATATACCCTCTAGGACCACGCGCTCTTTAGGAATTTTCTTGGTTAGTAGCATGGAGAGTTTGGGGTTACTGAAGACATGGTTATACGTATCATTGTCCGATATGGCTGGAATGCTCCCTCTATCCTCCCGGTAGTCTTTATCTGTATTCAAGATGAAGCAGATAATCGCTAGGATTGTAACAACAGCCTCAAAGGTCAACCATATCTGAAATATTCACATATGTACGATTAAAATAACTACACAATTGTAACCACAGACACCAAGCCCAACAGTATCTGAAACATACGATTCAAATAAAATACTATAGACGCCTTAAACAATTAAAATCATTTCCTTCACATGATTTAATACTTTCAACACCTCTAGATTTTAACTTTAGATATGTGTTTTCTAAAAAAAAACATATAATGAACCAGAATTGAAGTTGCAAAAACAATAGTGAGAGTAAAGAGTGCCACTCTCCTACAAAATTAAGGCTTTTTAAATGAAAGTTGAAAAAAAAACAGATTTAAATAACCTTTCCAAGAAGACTGGAGCTTGGATCCACCGAGGCTTTGTTCAGAGTATCTCTTAATTTTACAAGCTTTGTTCTTGGGATTATTTTTTCTTTTTCTGTAGGGGAAACGCCATGCATCAAACCAATCTCCATTTTTTCAATTGCTTCATAGCTAGACAAATTGTCATTGTAAAGTATTTCGTAACAGCACACCGGGATTGCTTCAATGGGAATCATCCAGAACTCCATTTCTTCTCTCGCCTCGATGGCACAAATTCCTTTGGGAAGATGAAATTTTCTCCCAGACACATAATCCAAAACATGATGGAAAACAGTAGGGTTTCTGTCAACAAAATAATGACCTGGGGAAATCACATCTGCTCGTCCACATTGGACAAGTCTGTCCATGAATTCTCCGACGGATTTGGAGGAAGTTGTATATTCAGTGCCTCGTAAACTGATGTGGAAACTATCGGTCATGATGATTCCGTCCTTGAAGCTGAATGTCTTGTTAAAATATGCGGAGAAAATTTAAGAAAAATCTCAAATGTTGTTCACATTCAACTTGAAGTGCTGTTTCACAAAATACTGAATGTTCCAGAACTGCAGGAGCCTTGATGGAAAGGGGTATTGATTTTATATGATAAAATCAATGATTTTAATTTCTTTTAAAAATTATTTACATACTTTGTTCATTTAGTGAAAGGATATCATGTTCGATACTGGGTTCGTGCAGTTACAATGAAACATGATTTGTCCCTGAAGATAAGTTGATACATACAATGCTGGTAAGATTAATATTTTATGTTCTTTTAAATCTATCTCTGTCATCATATGGTTTCGTCTAATAACGATTTTTGGATGCAAAAATCGGGGGAATAAATAATAAATGTTCTTTTCAAGGTATTTCTATTATCGAATTGAAACAAAGAGTGTGTACTACCTTGGTGAATAGAAATACAGAGGGCTTCATGTCAATTTTAAATGAAGTATCGAAATGGGTAAAAAAAACCAATTTTACAAAGAGAATCGATTTGACTTTTATGAGAATACCTTTAGATTGAGATTTCAGAATTACCAGATTATCCCAAAACTGATTTTCCTGCTCCTTCTCATAAAAAAAAATCTGCGACAGTTCAGTGTGTAAATAATGGTCTAACAATTAGTATGAAAAACGTCAGATTTGACTTAATGATAGATTGTATTTGCTGACAAGGTCATTGTATCAGCTCATGACTTTAAAGACAAAGGACCCTCTGCTGTAAATTTCACAATTTATTAAAAAAACTTCCTAACATTGATTTTCATAAAGAGCTTTAAAATCAACTTCAAATGGAAAATAGAATAAGGTATAAAGCGCTGCTCTCTTTTTTCAAAAATGCTTTTTATGTAAGATCATGATATGAAGAAATTTTAATACAGATTATGTAAAGGGTAACGATTCATTGAAATTAAAAATATGAAGTGTACTGTATATGAAGATAATATTTAGTATCACACCTATTAAAATCATTAAAAATATCATAAAGAGCTGCTTCCTAAGTCAGAATATCACAATGTTGTGTGGTCAACATGTTCGGTCATTTTTTCTAGAACATTCTTGAACTTTGTGTATGTACAGAACTTTCCAGTAATATCATGTACTTACAACTTCTAGAATTTTCTAGATTTATAGTACTGTATAAATACCCTGTCAATTCGATGCATAAACAATAATTTGTCGTATAAGTAACATTGATGTACAGGTGTATAAAGAGACTGGGATATAATTACACTGGACATTGTGTGCAGCAACGGACACTCTGATGTATGTATTTTTAGATTCTTGCTAAGTTTGTACTTTATGATTTGTATATATTAATGTTAATAAATTATTGTTAAGTTTAAATTGTGTGATTGATCTTTGCTGGCATTTAGGGTTATTCTGACCCATAACAGAATTGGGGGCTCGTCCGGGATAAAGAATTTCTTGCACTTTTGCAGTTTATTGTCAGAATTTTGTTAATTGAATCGTGAAATTAAATTATAAGCCAGCAGAAATCAACATGGTGTTTTCGGTCACAGACTTTCTTAATTCACCAAGTGTTCAGGTTTTTGATACGTTAAAAAAGGATGACTTGATCGCATTAGGTTTGCATCTTGGGTTAGATGTTAAATCCTCTCAGAAAAAGCAAGATATTAGAATAAAGGTTGCAAACAAATTAGTAGAAGAAAACATCTTTGAAAAATACGAACTTCCAGAATATACAGTTAAATCAGAGTTAGGCTCTTATAAAATGGCAGAATATCAGTTTCAAGTAGAGTTAGAGAAAATGCGATTTGAAAGAGAAAAATTAGAAAGAGAAGATCGAGAAAGGAGAAAGAGAAGAAAGAGAAGAACGAGAGCGTGAACGAAAATTTGAATTAGACAAATTAGAAAGAGAAGAGCGAGAAAGAGAGCGTGAAATGAACTTTGAATTAGAGAAATTAAAATTACAGCACCAACCAGAACCGTCAATTGTCAAAACTGAATTTGACGCAGCAAAAAATATCAGATTAGTTCCAAAATTTCAAGAAAAATCTGTAGACAAATATTTTCCCCAATTCGAAAAGGTCGCAGAGAATCTTAAATGGCCACAAAATGTTTGGTCAACGATGTTACAAAGTGTACTGGTTGGCAAAGCAGCTGAGGTATACTCTGCACTAGGGGTAGTTGAGAGTTCAGACTATGAGAAGGTCAAAGCAGCAATATTAAAAGCATATGAATTAGTACCTGAAGCATATAGACAAAAGTTCAGAAAGTATAGAAAGTTTGATAATCAAACATTTGTTGAATTTTCACGAGAGAAAGAAGATTTATTCGATCACTGGTTTAGATCTAAGAAACTTGATAAAACTTTTGCTAATTTGCGCCAAGTCATCCTGGTAGAAGAGTTTAAGGAATGTGTTCCTCAAGATTTGAAAACACATTTAGAAGATAAGAATGTGAAAACTCTTGAAGAGGCAGCAGTCATATCTGATACTTATGCTCTGTCTCATAAAAAGAACTTTGTTTCAAGATCTCAGTCTAGCAATAATTCTACAAATTCAGACACATATAAAAAGAGTGGTTCAGGGTCTCAGTCTTCCACAAGTCTCCAGTCTCCATCACAAGGTGGTTCTAAGTCCGGTCCAGGACGTGTTGAAGGATCTTCTGGAATAGGGTCGCTTCCTACTTGTAGTTATTGTAAGAAAAAAGGTCATCTGATCAGTGAATGCTTTAAACTTAAGAGAAAAAATGATTTTGATAAAACTCAACCACACGCTTGTGCGGCAGTTAGAGGTGATAGAGAAGCCTTAGTTTCGATTTGTTCTGACACTCCTGATGTCCAGGGTTCACAGTCCAGTTCTATTGATTCTATGGAGGATTATAAGCCCTTTATGTCTCAGGGATTTGTTTCACTCGGTGACTCTAGCGAAATTAAACCTGTCCAGATTTTGAGAGATACTGGTGCTGCACAGACGTTATTGTTAGAGGGCGTGCTTCCTTTGTCTGAGCAGACTTCTACTGGTGGGTCAGTTTTATTACAGGGTGTGGAGCTAGGCGTCATTGATGTTCCCCTGCATAGAATTTGTTTGAAGTCAGATTTAGTTACTGGACCTGTTACTGTAGGAGTTCGACCTACTCTTCCCGTTCCAGGCATTTCCTTGCTGCTTGGCAACGATTTAGCTGGTGGAAAAGTTGTACCAGATCCTATAGTTTGTGAGAAAATCACTTCAGATGTCATGTGTAATGATGAAGATGATGACATATATCCAGCCTGTGCTGTTACCAGAGCAATGGCCAAAAGACGAGAAATGGAGGCAGACCATACTCAAGCCTTTGACAGTGCAAATTCTTCTACTGATATTGATTTGAATGACACTTTCTTATCTGACCTTGATGGCACTCAAACAAGCATGGAACCACACAATATCAAGAAGTCGGTGACGAATGAACCTTTATCAAAATTTAGTGGTGATGAAGATGAGTTAAATCTACCAGAAAGCCAAGGCAAGGATATCATAAGCCGAGAGCAGTTACTTTCAGCACAACATAAAGACCCAGATATCATTCAACTTAGTAAGAGGGCACTTCCACCAGAAGAGACCACTAAAGTTGGAGAATGTTTCTATATGAAAGATGGCATCCTTATGCGAAAATGGCGACCACCTGACGCTTCCCCAGATGAAGTGTGGCGTGTTGTTCACCAAATAGTGGTACCAGCTGCTTATCGTCAAGATGTAGTGAGTTTAGCTCATGATACACCTATGGCAGGTCATTTAGGTGTCAATAAGACTTATAATAGGATTTTGAGTCATTTTTATTGGCCTAAGCTAAGAAAGGATGTTTCGAAGTTTTGCAAGTCATGTCATGTTTGTCAGATGGTAGGTAAACCGAATCAGAAGATACCATCCGCCCCTCTCCAACCAATTCCAGCTTTTGAAGAACCGTTTAGTCGAGTGTTGGTGGATTGTGTAGGACCTTTGCCTAGGACTAGATCTGGGAACCAGTATTTACTTACCATTATGTGTACATCCACTCGATTTCCTGAAGCCATACCTCTTAGGAATATAAAGGCAAAGAGCATAGTTAAGGCCCTAACCAAGTTTTTCAGTTTTGTAGGAGCACCCAAGGCAATTCAGTCGGATCAAGGCTCAAATTTTATGTCGGGGTTGTTCCAGCAAGTCATGCATGAGTTGGGTATAAGGCAATATAGATCAACTGCTTATCATCCTGAGTCCCAGGGGGCGCTAGAACGTTTTCACCAGACCTTAAAAACAATGCTGAAGACCTATTGTTATCAGTATGAGAAAGACTGGGATGAAGGGGTTCATCTTGTGCTATTTGCTGCACGAGAAGCAGTCCAGGAGTCTCTTGGGTTCAGTCCTTTTGAATTGGTGTTTGGTCATACAGTTAGAGGTCCTTTGAAATTGTTGAAGGAAAAGTGGCTGACTGAGACTAGTGATCTTAATCTTTTAGATTATGTGTCTGATTTCAAAGAAAAACTTTACAATGCTTGTAAATTAGCACAAGAAAATTTGAAGAGTTCTCAGATGAAAATGAAAATGTGGTATGACAAAGATGCCAGAAATAGGGTGTTTAAGCCAGGTGATAAGGTTCTTGTATTTTTACCTATTCCTGGTCATCCTTTACAGGCCAGATTTTATGGCCCTTATGAAATTGAAAGCAAGATTAGTGATGTAAACTATGTAGTTAAGACACCAGGTCGACGTAAAGAGAAACGGGTTTGTCACATAAACATGTTGAAAGAGTATTTTGAAAGGTGTGACCGAAATTCTGTAAAACCAGTTTCCACTTTAGCCGATGCTAAGACTGTTCAAAATTGTATTGAAAGTGATACGAGTGTAGAAATGAATGAGAAAGATTGTAATCAGAGTGTCCGTTTGAAAAACTCAGAAGTTTTGGCTAATTTGGATGCTAAACTTGGACATTTGAACATTCACCAAAAAGAACAAGTTAAAAACTTGACGAATGAGTATCATCAATCTCTTTTCGGATGTTCCAAAGAAAACTAATGCAGCTTGTCATGATGTCATAGTGGGTGACGCTCTGCCTATCAAACAACATCCGTACCGTCTTAATCCAATAAAATTGCAGTACCTAAGAAGGGAAGTGCAGTACATGTTGGACAATGACATTGTCGAACCTAGTAAAAGTAACTGGAGCTCACCATGTATTCTTGTACCAAAACAGGACGGTACCTACCGATTATGTACAGACTTTAGAAAGGTGAATGCTGTTACCATCCAATACCTAGAATCGATGACTGTATTGACAACATTGGAAACGCGAAATTTGTCAGTAAATTTGACCTGTTGAAAGGCTACTGGCAAGTGCCGTTAACAGAAAGAGCAAAAGAAATATCTGCTTTTGCTACACCAGATGGACTTTACCAGTATAAAGTAATGCCTTTTGGCATGAAAAACGCACCGGCTACATTCCAAAGGATGATTCACTCCCTTCTCCAAGACCTCGAGGGATGCGAGGCCTACATTGATGATGTCGTCATATACAGCGACACATGGGACGAACATATCCGAATCATGCGTGCTTTATTTGACATTTTAGCTAAAGCAAACTTAACTGTGAACCTTGAGAAGAGCGAATTTTGTCATGCTTATGTAGAGTATTTAGGTCATAAAGTAGGTCAAGGTTATGTTACACCCATTATGGCTAAAGTGGAAGCTATTGCAAAGTTCCCGATTCCTACAAACAAGAAAGAGTTAATGAGGTTTTTGGGCATGGCTGGATTTTACAGAAAATTTTGTCCAAATTTTTCCTCAGTAGTTAGTCCACTTACAAATCTTTTACAAAAGAGGGTTAACTTTGAATGGACAAAGGACTGTGAAAAATCCTTTCATAAAATCAAATCTGTCCTTATGAGCAATCCAGTTCTGTCAACTCCAGATTTTTCTAAGCAATTTAAGTTAACTGTTGATGCTAGTGATGTTGGAATCGGGGCAGCTTTGTTTCAAGAACATAGTGATAAGGTAGATAGAGTTGTTTCTTATTTTTCAAAGAAACTTACAAAATGTCAACAAAAGTATTCCACCATTGAAAAGGAATGCCTTGCTTTGTTGTTAGCCTTACAGCATTTTGATGTTTATCTGAATGTTACATTGCATCCAATTCTTGTATATACTGATCACAACCCCCTGACATTTTTGCATAAATTGTCAAACAAAAATCAAAGACTGACTAGATGGAGTTTGTTGTTACAAGAATACAACATAACAATTAAGCATATCAAAGGCAAAGACAATGTTATTGCAGATGCCTTGTCCAGAGTATCATGAACAAATAAGATTTGTATTAATATACATATATTTTACTTTAACAATATAAGTTTTCATTGACATTCAAACTTTTTAAGGGGGGACCTATGTCCGAAAAGTCTTTGTTTGAAATTTTCAAAACTTTAACATTTCTTTTATGACCACTTGCTCTTAATTTTTAGGTATTTACCAATTTTTACATGCACAAATGCAATTTGTATTGTGTATGCATATTATGTTTACCAAAAATACAATGTCAAATCACATTCAAGATAAACATGTATTTAAATTTTTGACTTGTATCTTTTGACATTCAAACGTATTTTTTGCAAGAAGCATAAAAGCTAATATCTTAAAAGTCTTTGGTGATGGTAGTTCATATTTTTTGAAATGAATTATCTCTTTATTTTAATTAAGAAAAAAGTGTGTTGTATTTGTATTGTTTCATGACAAACATGAATATATATTTCGCGGAAAACAAGTAATTATTTGTAACAATTAACTGATTTAATCTTGAACATTCCACTCCTATAAGCATTATGAATGACTTTATCAACTAAATGTGCTAATCAATAAGCAAATATAGGTAAACGTACATTTTAAATTTTTCAGTTTTATTTGGTAAATATTTCGTAGAACATTTATTTTATGCACTTTTAAGCATATTTTCACAACTGAAATTGTATGTCAACCCAGAACTTCCATCAATCAAATAAAACTGCTATTATGTATAAATTTTCATGTAAATTGTACTATTGATTTAAACAAACTTCTTTGCAAAATTTTCTAGTCACATATACGCTGCTTTACGTACAATATAAGTTTTCATTGACATTCAAACTTTTTAAGGGGGGAGGTGTTGTGAGGTGTTGTATTTGTATTGTTTCATCATGTATATTATTAGTAACATTAAGTTTCTTGAACATTCCAGAGTGGTCAACATGTTCGGTCATTTTTTCTAGAACATTCTTGAACTTTGTGTATGTCCAGAACTTTCCAGTAATATCATGTACTTACAACTTCTAGAATTTTCTAGATTTATAGTACTGTATAAATACCCTGTCAATTCGATGCATAAACAATAATTTGTCGTATAAGTAACATTGATGTACAGGTGTATAAAGAGACTGGGATATAATTACACTGGACATTGTGTGCAGCAACGGACACTCTGATGTATGTATTTTTAGATTCTTGCTAAGTTTGTACTTTATGATTTGTATATATTAATGTTAATAAATTATTGTTAAGTTTAAATTGTGTGATTGATCATGAGGCTTAAAAAACTGGATTAATTTTTTTTAGTAAATATAGTAAGACAATGTTAAAAGTATGGGCAAAAGAAATAGAAGGTAATGTTTCCCTCATTTGTTAGATTTGATCGAACTGACTACTCAGACGTCTCAATAAGGAATCTCTCATTTAAAATAAACTGTTAATAGTATCCATCTTTGGAAAGTAATTTATCTTATCAGAGGATCGGTACCCCTTAAGGCAGGTCCATACTTTTACGGATCCGGTTTTAATTTTACACACCAATATAAAATTTTGATTATCCTTGTCTATTGAAATAAAATCTTTTTTGATGATTGAAAATAATGTAACAAGTATATATTTGTTTATGTTAGTGTCACTGTGCACACAAAGCATTTAATGTACATTATTTATAGGAATAACCACTTTGCACTCTGTCCATAAGATCTATATGTAATTTAGTACATACACAGACAGAGAATTCTTAATTGCCGTTATGGACCTAAAGCATTTTTATTTTTTTTAAAACAAACTTACTTGAGATCTATTTATCTTTAATTTTTAGCCTATATCATCTTTTTAAATTTACTTTTTTATAAGTTTTGCGAAGAACGATTGAAAAAAATAGATATTCCAAAAATGGGGGTATAGGTGTTCAAAAGGCTGTTTTGTAAAATTTTTCTGGTCAAGCATAATAAAGTATGTTTTTTTGCTAACCTTAGATATAATTCTAAATAATTGTAAAGAAAAAATAGCATATAAACATACAAGATTTTGAGGAATATTTAAATTAAAGATATTTTGAGCTTTTTCTCTGAAAGATTTTGACAGAATCAACATCAATTTTTTAGTGTTTTCAAATAGAAATTTCAAATATTTTCTTGACAAATGAATATTTATGATTTTCCTTAGTTTTAACCATAATTGGATGGGATTTGGTACATAGCTAAATAGAATATGATGTTACACTTCTATATGTTGAATTTTGGCTGTTGAATTCTTAGAGGTATATACTCCGAGACATATTGCATGAAAATTAACCTGCAAAGATATGTTTTTATGGGTGTTTTTGTTAGATTATGACTTATTCAAGATTTTCAAATTGAAAAATAAACAGTTTGACAGAAAATTCTGAAAGTATGGACCTACCTTAAACGAAACTGCTGAAATTCTTGTTTCATCAACTTGTTTGTCAATAACATAGCTTGTTTTAGAAATTGTTCTTATAGAGGATGCTCTCGCGTATCGAATCAACTGACAGAGTCTCATGCGTGGTGCAGTGGTTGGAGCGTCTGCTCTAGAGTCGCGAGGTAAGGAGTTGCAAGGAGTTTATAATTACGTTGCGGGTTGAAATCCAACTGTGAGACGTAGAGACGGTCCTTTGGATGAGACTGTTTAAACTGAGGTCCTATGTCGCAGTAGCTGCTGGTACGATAAAGACCTCTCACTGCTCAATAACTGTAAGTGCCGAGTATAGGACAAAATTTGCAGGTCTCCATCATCAAGTGTTGGCGTCTCTCTCCATATGAGCAAAAAATTATCGAGGAGGACGTTAAGCAACAAATAATCAATCAATCAATCAATCAACTGAGAGATACATGTATAAAACCCGTATGCAGATGATAATCTTGTGATTGCTGCATTAGTTAGGGAAGCTGACGATTAAAAACGTTACAAACAGCACGTTTATCATAAACCTTTGTTGTTAAATTATACCATTAGAGTCCTTTCTAGTAAAATACCCAAATATAAAACAGATATGTCATACTCTGCGTATTTTTATAGCAAGCTCCCGAAGATATACTATATAATATCGTATCGATATAAGAATTTGCAAAACCATTGTTAATTGATAATACGTTGTCGGTATTTCTAAATGTCTAAATGAAGGCCAAATTAAATTATTTCTTCTTTTCTTGTGTAAGATTTCGAAAAAGTTCTGCTTCATATGAATACAAAAATAGGTCTGTTAATACTGGGCAAAATTGGAACCCAAAGCAATTCCAATGAACTGTTTGAAGATTATGTCTCCAAAACAACATGTATATTGGTAATCAGAAACTCAAGCATCTTTCGAGTATTTGTAAATACAATCAGAATGTTTTTTAACAAAATAATTTTGCCTAAGACTAATGACAAGGTTAGCAAACTACGAGTTCCATTTTCATTGAAAAAGTAGCTGTCAATGATTAAAAGAGCCTGGACTTTAATTTGCCATGGGGAATGGTTGTAGAGATTATACAGAATTGAAAACTCGTAGGTTTTTATGTTGTCGATTTCAGTAAAATTTAGTGATTCCTTGGAATTTTCAAGTATCCACATCTGATTTACACCACTTCCCGAATAGATTGTTGCACAACACTCCTGAAGTTTCTCCTTCACTCCTGTTAAGTTTTAGTGAGGAGTAAAGAAAAAGGTGTGGTTGTTTATTGTTATTCCCTTAAAAAAGAATACGATTTGGATAATTTTATCAAATGTAAAACTACTTATTTGATAAACTATTCAGATGAATTCTTTTTTGAAATTGAAAAAAGGCGCTTAAAACATACATCTAAACTTTTATACGCTGCAATTGCATGAATTGCAAATGTATGCATACATGTAAATACACGTATCACAAATTTATTAACAATACTTTGAAGATAGGGCAATTTATTCTATTTTCAAACAGGAGAGTAAAGATTTCATCATCAGTTCATCAAATATATGACAATCAGGAGATTCCCATAACCATCCTTAAAATAAAGTTTGTTACCCTCTCCCGACTCAGGATAAAAAAATATGTTAGATGGGGAAATTCCAGGATGTAAAACAATTGAGTGGGACAATTTTTAGCCAGTCATTCTGGGGAGATCACTCTTTCATGGCATCTGCTTCCTCTCATTAATCCATCATCTACATATATATCAAAGAGTATCCATCCAGTGTATCTATAGACAGCAATTGTAGGTGCAAAGCGGTGTACAGTAAAAAAAACCCCAAAATATCTCTATTACAGGTTTTATTTAAAACTGAATTTATTAAATAAAGACATTTGATGCATAGACAAAAACAGATATAAAAACAATAACTAAAAGCTTTCTTTTCATAAGTGTAATGCTTCTTCAAAATGAAATGTATACTTCATATACATGTGTACAATAGTTTGTAGGATTACATGTAAATCTATCGTTTTCCTGCCTAGCTATTATTTTTTCACAATACACGGATGAATACAATTTTTGGATTTTTTCCTAGCAGCAGCATATTTCTTTTTATATGTATAGCAATTATAAATAATGCCAAAATTAGAAGATAAAGCTGCAATTGGCATTGCTATCAACAATAATCCAAACAGAGCCGTCAAAGATGCAACCAAATACCCGAAAGTTGTTTTTGGATAGTGGTCCCCATATCCAACAGTTGTTATAGTTACGACTGCCCACCAAATACTAATTAATATGTTAGGGAACGTTTCTGCATTCTCAAATTCTGCCCAGTACATTCCAGACCCAAAAAGTATAGAAAAAATTGTAAACACCATGAACAGAAGAGCTATGATTTTCCAGCTTTTTTTAAAACACAGTCTTAAAATATTCATTTCTGCAGTAGTTTCAGCTAAACGCAAAAGTCTGAGAATTCTAAGGGAGTATATAAATCCACAAACCACCATAAGTTTATCGGCTGCTATGTTATCGATGACTATACTAGGATTCCTATCAGCAATGCTGATAAAAAATGATATTACCACTGAAACTAGCTCTATAACGTTAGGAGGTGACAAAATGAATGCTTTCTTCCGATGGGTAATCAAAAATCTTAAAAATAAATCAAACAAAAGAAACACGTTAGAAATAATTTCCAAGATCATATGCTCCCTAGAAACAACTTTAGTGATCAATACTGTACGCTTTGGATTGCTGAAGAAGAAGTTGTATGTATTATTATCTGGTATTGGAGGAATGTTTTCTCTTGTGACACGGAATTCACTGTTCGAATGCAGGAGGTAGCACACAACTGCTGTTAGGGTAAAAACGGCCACCAGAAATAACCAAATCTAAGAAAACAACGACATTAAATGAAAGATACGTGCATATGAATTCAGGAAATAATTTTTATAGTTGAAAATAATAATCTAAAAATGTCAGTAGAGACTAGCAGTATGATATTAAATTTAAAAAAAGAATCTTTTTGAAATTAAAAGGATGAAGATGATTTAACATAAATTGGATAGAGAAAAGCTAAATTGATCGATTGAAAAGTTGCTGCTAAGATTCAGCAGATCAGCAACACATTATTAAAATTATTTCAAATAAATACATTAAGAGCTTCATATGACACACTGTTCACACCAGAAATCCAAACCCTGTTGTACATTGTACAGAAGGTTTTTGATATTTTTTCCCTGTTTAGTCCGATGAACGTTTTAGACCCCATATTATAATCCCTCTTAACTCATGTGTGTCAAACTCAGAATAAAACATGTGAATCTGCCCTTAGAATGTTTCAATATAAATATGAATTAAATGACAAATATTGCCATGATGACTGTTATTTGGTCGCAATGTCTAATGGTTAACCGATTGGCAATTTGCATTTCAATTGCCAACCAATCATGGAATTTTGATATCAGAGAACATAAGTCGTCTGAGTGATTAAGTTGTTGAATGATTTGTTACAGAGTCAAGGAACTGTTTCAATGTACTGGGTGAGGCTGAAATCGATCTTTAACATGGAATAATATTTACCGAGGCCCCGAGTAACAGAAAGTGCTGGCATGAAATTTTAAGATATCTTGCTTCTCATGGGCCAGAGATTCCAAATAAACGTCTAAGTTTGAAGCTCTCCACTGCTGGTGTCTCAATATGAGTAAACAATTCTAGAAGCTATTAAAAGCAAACAAACAAAAGTACTTAACATATTTAAGAATGAGGTAACTGAAATAAAATAGAGCTGATCAGTATTGCTTGTAGTTTTATTTATTTATAAAAATATTGTCATATATGCTGACACATTTCTTTTTTTTTCATCCAATAACACAAGATGTATCTATATTAAGAAAGAATAATTACCTTGCCCAGTAAACTGGAACCTGGATCCACCAATGCCCTGCTGAGAGTTTCTCTAACTTCCTGAAGTTTACCTTTAGAACATTTTATTTCTGTTTCTATTGGACAGACCCCTTGTGCCATATATTCTTCCATTTCCTCGATCGCCTCATAGCTAGACATATTATCATTGTACAATACTTCGTAACAACATTTGGGCACAGCCTCCAGAGGGATCATCCAGAACTCTATTTCTTCTCTTGCTTCAATTGCACATATACCCTTTGGAAGATGCAATTTTCTTCCTGACAAATAATCCAGAATATAATGAAATATTGCAGGGTTTCTGTCCACAAAGTAGTTACCATCTGATTTGACTTCTGCTCGGCCATCTTTTACGAATTCATCCATGAAATCCCTGGCAGATTCAGAGACTGTTACAAAATCAGTACCCCTCAAACTGATACGAAAATAGTTAGCCATAATCAGCATGCCTTAGATGATGGAATGTAATTCATATATCCTAATTCTACATTTGTTGAGTTTATTTAAATTAGGACAGGATCGAAATGGTCCTAGCTAATTGGCTTTTAGACTATCAATCTCTTGATATCCCAGAGCAAGTGGTCACACAAAGCAATAGTGATAAAACCTTTATAAAATCAATTCTAGAACAATACCAGTATTTATAATTATGTTATCTATTCATCAGGATTGAATGCAGCAAATCGTAACTTTAGTTAATGTTTGCCAACTCCAAAGGCTACCGGTGTGGTTTCACTTCTAGCCGACCATCTTTGATGGAAATCCATGTGCTCTCTGACAACGTCAGAATCCGGAATAAAATAATTGTTCCCGCTGTAAACTGTTGTGAAATAAATAAGTCTTACATGTAATGTTTGTTTTAGTTAATTCCTGATTTGTAGTTTGACTATGCTGAAAACACAGCCGGATTCATTTAAATAATGGCAAGATCGAAATGACAATGATTAAATTGTCTTACAGACTAACACATTTAAATATATATTAACACAATATTACAAACAAAGCAATATTGATCAATCATTTATAAAATCAAATTCACAAAATTAAGCGTATGTAATTATGGTCTTCATATACATGCATACTGATCACAGTGAGTTATCAGTGCCACCGCTATGTATAAACGTGAAAGGGAACTTTCGTTCGAATGAAAAATTGTCTGTTAAATTTACTTTATGTGTACTGAAACTTTTCATTTTTTACAGCAAATAACAGGTTGTACAGAATGACTCGTGCAAACCTGAATAAGTGCTCACCATGTATATTGTAGCACTAAATTATAGAAAATATTGCAGGAGACTTTCCTGCGTACATTCAAAACTCAACGAACCATAGGATTTTCCAAATTTTGTAAAATTGATTTTAAAAAATCTATTTACTGATATAAGTCTCTGATGTAACTTAACATTCAACTTAAAGATAAACTCGACTCGTAAATAGGCATACGCCATTTCGATATTATAATCAACAATATCAACACTAGATGGTATACTTCTCGAATTCGTTACACCTGACTGCTTTATTGTCACGAGTATCGGCGTGAAATGGCGACCCGACTTCGGCTGGTTACTAGAATCTTGCATTATACCTTTGTTTACATTTTATTGCAGTCACATGTATTTGTGTTTGCATACTGCACTGACCTGTGAAACTATTGTAAGTTTCTTTGATACCGTATAAGTGAAAATTTAAGCCAGACGCAAATTTGGCGATTTGTTTTTAAAAATTGGTATTTTATTTTTAGCGATAATAAATTTTTCGCGATCTTGGCACCCTCGCTAATAATGCCAAAATTAAATCCTCGCTAAAATGTGTATAAGAAGAAGTATACGTGTATAATTATTTTCGTCAATACCAATTGCTGTATAGCATACACCGGTGACGACTAATTATATTGAACAGTGACTTAGCTCGGCCCTATTTATAGAATCCCTACGATGTAGCGAGAATCGGATCAAAACCTTTTATGACGCCCTATGTCACAAGTGACATTGTGTCAATGTTTAATATTAGCTATTGTCCAAGTTTTGGTAAGAGTTATCTGTATTTGGGCATTAGGAGTTATCGTTTATTTCATTTACGCACTATTGGTCACTGGGTTGTACTTGTTGCTATTTTTATCAACGTATACTCGTCGAACCCGTTTGAGTAGTTTGGTCAGTTATTTATACTGGGTGTTGGCTAGTGTTTGTCAGAAGAGGTCTGGACGCCGTGAGTTATACTTTACCCATGCTTAGTGATCTTGGGTGTGCCTTTTATATAACCCATGCTGTGTGAACTTGGGTGTGTTCTAGCTGTTTCCCCTGCTGTGTGATCTTGAGATTCAGGGATGTTTTGTAGCGGCGTTGAGAGCAAGACCTGGGGGCCGACAGTATAATTTTTATCTGTAAAATGCCACAGCTCAGTAAGTTTTTATACTTTACAATATTTTTGTTGTTAGCTTTAAATAGCAATTTTCTATGTAAAACTGTTATCAATATAGCGAGAATGTATATATTTACGCTCTAATTCATTTACTTGTTAAACGGCAAAAATACATGTTTTCTTTTGTAATTTGTTTGTAAAATCTAGTATTTTGAACAGATAAGTGTTTTGAACATTTTATTAGAAAACCCTATGAAAATTGTAGGTGACCAGAATTGTATATAATCTTTATTCGGACGGGAGGATTTGTTACGTAGTAAGGCTACTTAGGATATGGTGGACCGGACGGGACACTATGGTGGACAACATGGACAATATGGTGGACCATGGACGTGGTGTGGAGTGTGAATTTGTCCAGTGATGACCATGATTGAACTTTTGGCCGGTTTCATGTTTATTGTACATATGTAGATAAATTTATTGTTAATTTTTATAAATCTTGTTGTTTCTTGGTACACAGGAGGTCTTCCAAAATATTATTTATTTTGGTTAGTAAATTCTATAAAGAATCCATCACAACTTGAGGTCAGTTGTGACATTTTTGGTGGCAGCGGTGGGATAGACTTCCTGTTACCAAGTATACCTGCACTATTTTCACGTTTTGTAGAAAAAGCTTTGGTTGAAATATTATTTCTATTGTTTGAATTATTTTTTTTTTCGCAGGTTTTGTACAAACTATTTTTTTTTCATATGCATTTTGTCATTTTCTTATTTTCACATTTGTTGTTTGTTGTTGTGTTGCATATTGTAACCATGGAGTATTTACAATTAGGAAAAGAGTTAGGTTTGCAAGGAACTGAGTTACAAGAGTTTGTTGACAGAAAAGAGAGAGAATATTTTGAAAGGGCGGAAAGGGCAGCAGAGAGAGAAGCGAGAAAGATTGAGAGCGAAATTGAATTAGAAAAACTTAAGAAAGAAACTGAATTACAAAAATTAAAAGCTGGAGAATTAGCTGTAGGTCCATTAGGTCTTGCTTCTCAATCGCTTGCTAAGTTGCCAAAGTTACCTCCATTTGATGAATCTAAAGATTGTATTGATTCATATTTACAGAGATTCGAAAGGTTTGCTTCGTGTGCTAAGTGGGAACAGTCTTCATGGGCGATTAATCTTAGTGCTCTCCTGAAAGGTAAAGCTCTTGAGGTTTATTCTAGACTTCCAGTTTCAGAGGCTTTGAACTATGGTTCCTTGAAAAAATCGTTGTTAAGGCGTTTTCAACTGACGGAAGAAGGGTTTCGTGTCAAGTTCCGTTCCAGCAGACCAGAACAGGGTGAGAATCCTTCACAATTCTTTGCTAGGCTGAACAATTATGTAGAGAAATGGTTGTCTTTAGCAGATAGTCCTAAAACATATGACGGTCTTAAAGATTTGTGTTTAAGAGAACAGTTTTTAAACAGTTGTAGTAAGCAGTTGGGAATGTATCTTAAAGAAAGACATCCGAAAAATGTAGAAGAAATGTCAAATCTCGCAGACCAATTTATTGAAGCTCATGGTTATACTTCATTCACTAAAGACTTACAAGTTTTTCAGAAGCAACCATCAAGCACTTCTAACGTTCAGAGTAATGGCAGTGGATCCATTCAAAAGCAGCAGATGTACCAAGGATCACTACAGCAGAAAGGTGAGAGAAAATGTTACATCTGTGGGAAAAGTGGACATTTGGCAAGAAACTGTTTCTCCAAGCAGAAGATTCCTCGAGCAGTACCTACTTCGCACAATACTCACAAGGCTGCGATGTTACAGAGTCAACATAACTGTGAGTTGAACTGTATAAAATCTAATGACAATTCTAGTTCCAATTTACAGAATTCTGCTGAAGTCAGGATGGACAACGCAATATCGCATCAAAATCAGCCTCACATAGGATCAGCATGCATCCCCCAACATAAACTGTTGCAGTGTTGTGTCACAGACGGACTTGTAAAACTCGCATGTGGACATGTATTACCTGTTATTGGAGGCGTCTGTAAGGTTTGTGAAACGATGCCCGTTGCTAGGGGTTATGTCGGTGAAAACTTTGTTAAAGTGTTAAGAGACTCAGGTTGTAGTGGTGTTGTTGTGAAGAGAGATTTAGTAACAGATGATCAACTGACTGGACAAGTGCAGAAATGTGTTTTGATAGACGGCACAGTTCGTACAGTAGAGGAAGCTTCCATCTATGTCGACACTCCCTATTTCACAGGTAATATCAATGCTTTATGTATGAAAGAACCTGTTTACGATCTTATTATAGGTAACATCGATGGTGCCAGAAATCAGACGGATCCTGATCCACAGTGGTGTAGAAAGGACGAAAGCGAAGGGTGTAGTCAAATTCTTCAAGCTGTACAGACAAGAAATCAAAAGAAAAAAGAAGACAAAGGTATGAAAAAGCTAAAAGTTACAGATTTAGTGGATACTGATATGACAATTGATCAGATGAAACAACTTCAGATGGACGATTCTTCCTTGAAAGTGTATCGTGAGCATGCAGCGACAGGCAGAAAGAAGAATATTGGTGAAAATATAGAGACATGGTTTAGTGTTGAGAAAGGACTGTTGTACAGACATTATCATTCAAAAAAGGTTAGTGATCAAAAACTGTATAAACAACTTGTTGTTCCAGAACCTTTGCGTCAGAAAGTTATGAAGATTGCGCACGACAGTATCCTAGGCGGACATCTTGGTACAAAGAAGACTCTAGACCGCATCATGTCGAATTTCTATTGGCCTGGAATCCAGGGTGATGTAACGAGATATTGCCAATCATGTGACATATGCCAAAGAACATTTCCTAAGGGCAAAGTGACGAAGGTGCCGTTGGAGAAAATGCCACTTATTGATACACCATTTGAAAGAGTAGCCGTAGATTTGGTAGGTCCGCTTTCTCCAATTACTGACAAAGGCAATAGATATATTTTAACTGTTGTAGATTACAGTACTAGGTATCCAGAGGCGGTTGCATTGAAGAACATCGATACAGAGACGGTGGCAGAAGCATTGGTAGAAATATTCAGCAGAGTTGGCATTCCAAAAGAAGTTCTGTCGGACATGGGTACGCAATTTACCTCCAACATCATGAAAGAGGTGGGTCGACTTTTATCATTTAAGCAATTAGTAACAACTCCATACCATCCAGCATGTAATGGACTAGTAGAAAAGTTCAATGGTACTTTGAAGTCAATGTTAAGGAAAATGAGTTCTGAAAGACCAAAAGACTGGGATAGATATTTACCAGCATTGTTATTTGCTTATCGAGAAGTTCCACAAGAAAGTACTAAATTTTCTCCATTTGATCTAGTTTATGCACGTAATGTTAGGGGACCTATGGCAGTTTTGAAGGAACTGTGGACAAAGGAAGAGAAGGACCCGGAAGTGAAAACTACTTACCAGTATGTGCTTGACCTGAAGGAGCGATTGGCAAGAACGTGTGAGCTGGCTCAGAGAGAACTTCAGAAGTCCAAAGAACATCACAAGAAACACTATGATAAAAGGACAAAGCCGAGATCATTTAAGGTTGGTGATTTCGTTCTTCTTTTGCTTCCAACAGACCATAACAAACTTTTAATGCAGTGGAAAGGACCTTTCAAAGTAGTTGATAGAAAAGGACAAACTGATTACCAGATAGATATGAATGGACATATTCGTTTGTTTCATGCAAATTTATTGAAGAAATACAATGTTCGAGAGGAAAGGAATACAGACTCGCCAACAACTTTAGCATCTTGTGTCGTTTTGGAATCGGAAGAAACAGAGGACTCAAGTAATGAACATTTGTTACATCTTCTTCCAAAGAAAGCAACAGAATCATTCACAGATGTCAAGGTAAATCATTCACTGTCATCAGATCAGCTTGAAAACATAAATGATGTGTTACATGAATTTCAGGAAGTTTTAACAGATCTACCTGGTAGAACGAATGTTATCCAGCATGAAGTTCATCTCACTACCAAAGAACCAATTAGAAACAGACCATATCAGATACCGTATGCAGTCAGAAGTGCAGTCCGAGAAGAAATACAGCATATGATTGACATGGATATCATCGAACCATCAGAATCACCGTATGCTAGTTCGATTGTCGTGGCAAAGAAGTCCGATGGTAGCCAGAGAATATGTGTGGATTTTCGTAACTTGAACAAGGTAACGATTTTTGATCCAGAACCAATGCCAGATCCAGATGAAATCATGACTAAAATTAGTAACAGTCGTTTCTTTTCTAAACTTGATTTATGTAAGGGATATTGGCAGATTCCAATGAGAGAAGAAGACAGAGACTTAACATCATTTTTAACACCAGATGGTTTGTACAGATTTAAAGTAATGCCCTTCGGTATGAAGAACAGCCCAGCTACTTTTAATAGACTCATGCGGAGAATTCTAAAAGGTTTAGAGCACACTGATAGTTTTGTTGATGACATTCTCATTCATACAGAAACTTTTGAAGAACATATTATAGAACTGAGAAAAGTGCTGGAGAGACTACAGAGAGCGCAATTAACAGCAAAACCATCAAAATGTGAGCTAGCGCAGACGAGACTAGAGTACTTGGGTCATGTTATTGGAGGAGGTACCTTACAGCCAACCAACAAGAAGCTGAGAGCTATCCAAGAAGCACCAAGGCCAGAGACAAAGAAGCAGGTTAGATCTTTCCTTGGTTTGATTGGCTATTACAGAAAATTTGTGCCAAACTTTTCCACCATTGCTGCTCCTTTAACTGATTTAACCAAGAAAGGTGTTCCAAACAAATTTGACTGGAAACAAGAACATGATAATTCATTTAAGAGTTTAAAATCCATGTTGCTCTATAGTCCAATTCTCAGATTACCAGATTTGACGAAGCCATTCATCTTAAGAACTGATGCATCTAATCATGGAGTTGGTGCAGTACTGATGCAGAAGCATGATGGACGTACATTTCCTGTTGCGTACGCAAGCCGGAAGCTGCTAGACAGAGAACAACGTTATTCGGTGGTGGAGAAAGAGTGTCTTGCAGTCGTATGGGCTATACAGAAATTTCAGTCTTACTTGTATGGTAGAGCGTTTGTTGTGGAGACAGATCACAGACCACTACTTCATTTACAAAAGACTAAAGCTTCAAACGGCAGATTGATGAGATGGTCTCTTTTTCTACAAGCGTTCAACTTTAGAACTGAGGTTATTAGAGGTGTAGATAATATTGGAGCTGATTTTCTCAGTCGTGTTGTTCCTGAGTAAGTTCGTGTTCATAAAGACTTTGTTGTGTACATAGTTTTCCATTTTTGTCACAAAATTGCATTTTGTGTCTTAAGAAGGGAGGTATTGTCACAAGTGACATTGTGTCAATGTTTAATATTAGCTATTGTCCAAGTTTTGGTAAGAGTTATCTGTATTTGGGCATTAGGAGTTATCGTTTATTTCATTTACGCACTATTGGTCACTGGGTTGTACTTGTTGCTATTTTTATCAACGTATACTCGTCGAACCCGTTTGAGTAGTTTGGTCAGTTATTTATACTGGGTGTTGGCTAGTGTTTGTCAGAAGAGGTCTGGACGCCGTGAGTTATACTTTACCCATGCTTAGTGATCTTGGGTGTGCCTTTTATATAACCCATGCTGTGTGAACTTGGGTGTGTTCTAGCTGTTTCCCCGGCTGTGTGATCTTGGGATTCAGGGATGTTTTGTAGCGGCGTTGAGAGCAAGACCTGGGGGCCGACAGTATAATTTTTATCTGTAAAATGCCACAGCTCAGTAAGTTTTTATACTTTACAATATTTTTGTTGTTAGCTTTAAATAGCAATTTTCTATGTAAAACTGTTATCAATATAGCGAGAATGTATATATTTACGCTCAAATTCATTTACTTGTTAAACGGCAAAAATACATGTTTTCTTTTGTAATTTGTTTGTAAAATCTAGTATTTTGAACAGATAAGTGTTTTGAACATTTTATTAGAAAACCCTATGAAAATTGTAGGTGACCAGAATTGTATATAATCTTTATTCGGACGGGAGGATTTGTTACGTAGTAAGGCTACTTAGGATATGGTGGACCGACGGGACACTATGGTGGACAACATGGACAATATGGTGGAACATGGACGTGGTGTGGAGTGTGAATTTGTCCAGTGATGACCATGATTGAACTTTTGGCCGGTTTCATGTTTATTGTACATATGTAGATAAATTTATTGTTAATTTTTATAAATCTTGTTGTTTCTTGGTACACAGGAGGTCTTCCAAATTATTATTTATTTTGGTTAGTAAATTCTATAAAGAATCCATCACAACTTGAGGTCAGTTGTGACACCCTATTAAAACAGATATACAAGAAACATGTGTGAAGTAGACTAATATGTATGTTGTATATAAACGTCTTATATATCAACCTTTTATACCAAAACAACTGGACCAAATGTAGCCATATTTGCAAGAAAAGCATCTTTGGAAAAACATCAAGTTCTGAATACAAGAAAGTCCTCCGATTAATTTAAAGAATTGGAATTAAATGTGTTTTCACAAGACACAAATGCGAAATTGAGTCATATCGTAACTTTTTTCGTAACTTTTGAAAGAAACAAAGGATGAGTAATTGCATTAAGATATATATTTTAAAAAGATAAAAATTAAAATAAATTGTCTATAGAGCTTACAAAGCTTAGTAGAAATTCTTTTTAAAAGTATTATCCCTTGAACTAAACCCACCTTATATGTAGGAATATTCTCTGTGTTGAGATTTTTTTTTACTTTTCTATGTCTACTTAACGTTGTAGTAAAAATTCAGAAACTTCAGATTAATCAGTAACCAAGTTCAACTATATGTTTAATTGAACTTGCTTCCAGACAATTAATATTATTGTAAATGGGATGGCGATATCTTGTAAATTATTTTGCTTTTTAATTATGTTAACCATTTATAATAAAGCCAAAGACTTTTTAAGGTATTTTAAAGAAAATTTCCACTCAGTCTTATCTATTTTCTTTTTAATATGAACAGGTAATCCGAGAGTATTGCATAAGCAATATATGTCCCCTACCGGGTCCCCATCCCCTCTTTAGGATGTCAACTTATAATAATTATGCAAAAGTTATTACAAAGGTAAAACTGCTTGATGTTAAATTTTTAAGGTTGTGCATGCCTTTCACCTAAAAAATGCATTTAAAGACGAAAATTTAAACCATCAATGAAGTGAAAATATCACTTTTCAATGCTCTACTGTTTATAACAGTCTTGGAATTTCTATGGACTCTGAAGCGTTGAAGAACTTTTTCTCCAGAAATTGAAATACAATTTGTTTGATAAATATTTACAATGACTGCTCTCTTTTTTTAAAGATAAAATTCTAACACCCTATAAATGTGCTAAATCCGAAAATTTTTTATTATTTAGGTTTTCTTTGCTTGAATTTTCATTCAGTCAAAAGCAATCTGAAAACAGTTTCACCAACCGGGAAATTATACAGTTTTCTATATATCTTTTTTAGAGTTATGATATGGGGGGAAGAGCCTTTGTCATCTTGAAAGATCACATTTGTTCATGATCATGCCATACCTTAAGAATTCTCGGGATATTTCTTGAATTGTACAATATTTCAGTTATAATTATTTTGAGTAGTTTTTTCTTTGCCTAACCACGAGAATTTGACATTGTCCAGTTAATAATCCTGCTGAAATATTACCAACACTCAGGTGTCAGGCAACCATTGAGCGGCGCGATATAATCTTTTGATTTTTTTTCCTTATCAAATTTTTCAAGGACTATATATTCCTTATACACGTTATGTTAACGTCGATGTTGACAACACTGCTTAAAATAGCCAAGCTACAACCTTATCAAAAGAAAACATACTTTCAGGTATAATTATGCATCACTTAAATTTGCGGATTAACATAAAAATAAAATGTTTTCTTTCCTCTGTGTCCTTGACCTTATCCACAAGAACCAAGATACAAGGTCAAGACACACCTCTGTACACAGGCAGCATGTTTATTCTTTTTATTATTATTTAGAAGTCTGAGAAAAAAAGATACCACGAAGTATTACACAACTGTTTCATATTTCGATATTTTACTTAAAAAAGACATCAATGGTAAGCTAACAGCCAAGCTCTTTGATCAACGTGATGACTTTGGCTTTTCAAACATCATCTTTCCTTGCTTATGCAGCAATATACCTCAATCACCTGCATATGGAATCTCTCAGTTGATTCGATACACACGAGCATGCTGTACGTATATACAATTTCTAAAACGAGGTAAATTATTGAGAAACAAGTTGATGAAACAAGAACATCAGCACTGAGCAGTCTCATTTAATGTCATTATTTCGTAAATTCTATGGTTGATACAATGACCATGTCATCAAAAACATTTTATCATAGAGTCCAATTCTGACTGACTTTTTTAATACTAATTGTAAGTCCCAATCTGATTAAATCAGATCCTTTGATCCGCTCACATAAAGATCACTACACAAGGATCTGAAGAAACCCCATTCAGGGTCATCTCCTGGTGACATTTCTACTAAAAATATTCATTAAAACTTTGATTAATCAGAGAGATTGTACTCAATCGACATTCAGGAAAAAGAATAAGAGGTGAAAGCAGCTGTGGAGAGGATATTATCGTTTCATACAAAACAATGGCTAAAAATCCAGGCAAAGACAAGTACTTATTATATTTTTGTACAGAAAAGACAGTGGTCGTTCTCTTTGCAGGCTACGGAAACCAGATTACAATTTTCCGTTCGTATATCATCGGGGCTTTCTCTTCTCTAACTGTATTCCGAGGTACTTCCAAATTCTTGGAAGTACACGCTTGATTGGAGAATTGAAAGGTCACCAAGAGATGACCCTGAATGGGGTTTCTTCAGATCCTTTTGTAGTGATCTATGTGAACGGATCAAAGGAACTGATTTTCATCAAATTGTTGTTATTCCATTGTTTACAGAATGAATTGACGACGGATTTTCCCATTATTTCCCGATCAAGGAGCACACGGCGGGTATGATCGGTCGACAGGGGATGCTCACTCTCCTATGGCATCTGATCCCACTTCTGATGTTTTGGATGTCCGTGTGTGCTCTTATCCTATTTTTGTTATTGTTTTATGGAATTTTAAGAAAGTATACTGTTCGTTATATCGGTATATTGCATGATTACAAACCGATCATAAACTCCAGACAAAGATTTCAAGTATTTTTCCCGTCAGAAAAGTTATCGACAATGATGGTGTGTAAAGTAAATCACAACATCTTTAATGAAAAGTCAATATAATATAAATGAATGTACAATATTAAAATGTTTATGTAAATTCTAAAAAAAAAAATCAAGAATGCTGTATAATCACTTATTTTCAAGAGGTCAAATTTTCGTGTTTTGAGGAAAAAAAGATGGTTCATGGGGAATTGATTTCGTGGATAGGGACTTGTTTAGTAGTTGTGTATACAAATTAGTTTCACATTTTTTGGTAGACTCCAATTCGTGCGTCTCTTGATACGTCGAAAACAACGAAAATTTAACCCCCACGAAAATCTGTGATTTCACAGTAGTAGAGTGATTTTTAAACCAATAATACGCTATTGTCCAGATAGTTTTGGGGATTGTCAAATAAAGCGTCTGCAGAATCGTACACTTACACTACTAATATAGGTCCGCCACAACAGCCAAGAATCGATGTAGAAAACAGTCCTAACGACATAAAGATCCGCCACATCTGCCTAGAATCGATGCAAATTATGTCCTGTACTCGGCACTCAGAGTCACTGAACAGTAAAGAGTGTTTTTCGAGCCAGCACCTACTTCGACACAGGACCTCGGTTTATACAGTCTCATCCGAAGGACCGGTCTCCACGACCCACAGTGGGATTGACACCCGCGACATAAGGATCAATTCCTTAATTCGCCACTCTAGAGCAGAAGCTCTAACCATTTATCAGAATTTCAGTTGTTTAGTGCAAACTCTGTCTCAAAGAGAGAATTATTTTTCAACTTTCTTGTAGTGCAAGAGTAGAAGAATCAAGGTTGAATATTTGTTTGCAAAGGTGTCTTGCTGTCTGCCTCCTTAACGTCAGTCTGTGGTTGCATAGGATTGTGTTTTTTTCTTGTGAAGAATTCAGGAAGTGTTTCAGACATAAATGCATGGTACATCTTGAATTTATGTCTGCGTAAATCAGTTGTGTTTGCTTTTTCAAACATTTTTTTTACTTCCAATTTATTCTCATCGTTAAGTTCATTTTCTTTACCATAGAATATGAAAGATAATATATAAGGGGAAGTAAAGATAAGGCCGTATTGTGTCAGATCCACAAATTCTAATTGTCCCAAATCTTTGCCAACAGTGAGAGTTTCTATGGTAATAAAAATATAGGACGAGACAACAATTGTTTTAAATATAGCAAAATAGATTTTTGTTTTGACAAAACCAAGGTTTTTCAAAATATGATTGAATTCATCTTGACCTATAAATGTTTGACCATACTTTTCTTTTGCAAGGGAACACACATAAATGAGCACGGATGCAATTAAATCCATGACTTCTTTGTAATATTGCATTAGGTAGATAATGACAGCCACAGCGTAAATAAAATACTTAAAGATATACTCTCGTACTGGGAGAACAACGAAGAGTATAACAGTTACAGATCGGAAGACGAAGAGAAAAGACGATACAATAGGACGTAGGGTAAAAATGGATAATACCAAAATTACCAAGGAAACAAAGGAGTCCATACATTTTCGTTTGGATAGGCTTTTCATGAAATGATTCGTTGCAAATGGTATTAGAGGAAAAAAGCAGAACACCAACTGAACAGCGAATTCTACTAAAGCCAAAAGAAGGTAAAGAATGGAGACACATTTCACAAGTAAGCAACACGTTCTTCTTTTTCTTCTTCTGAGAATCCTTACTTTGTTAGTATTTCTCACAATAACTGCATGATGCCTGTGAACAGAAGAAGATTTAACACAAGTCCAGCAAGCTATATTTTCAATTTGGTCACTCATATAGTT
>NW_026927884.1:0-31052 GCF_032062105.1 Saccostrea cuccullata
TATGTCAGGGTCATCAACGACAGTTGGAAACGTGAGATCATCTATGAAACAGGCTGGACCAAATTATCGCAAATTAAGTAACGTTTCCAATTATTGCTGTAGCCTTGGCATATCCAACACACTAAAGAGTGATTTCTCACGAATTACCTCGTCATGAATGTCCAATTCTGAGCCAAAGAAATTGTCATGTTTCTCGAACCATTTTTCCTAAAAAATGAAAATATGCATATTTTACCCTGGTTAATGGGACAGGACTGGTAAGTTTTATTTATCAGCATTTTTTTTCATTGGGAATAAATGAATATTTTATTTTCCTCATTTTTATCCCCCCCCCCACCACAAGAACAATTATAACAGTACATCATTCAATATTTCATATTTTACATTATCAGTATATAGAACTAGAGGTACTGTGAGCAATGAGCTCATTAAATGATACCCCGCCTCCCATAATGTCCATGTTTTGCTATATTATTTTACGGTAATGTGTAAAGAGGAATAACTCGTCATATCAAATGGTATCCAGAAGCTTCTATGTGTGACGTCATAGGTAAGCATATAATGGCAACGTCCATGTTTTGCTATGGGACACCTAAAATACGTGTCGAATAAAAAAATAAAATAAGAGGTGCACAATGGCAATATGTAATAAAGATTCTGTGAAAGTTTCATTAAATTTCACTCAGTAGTATAAGAGGAGTTGCGGATAAGAGATGGTACCCCAAAGCGTAACAAACGAACGGACAGACGGACGGACGGAAATACCGATTACTATATACCCTCTTACTTTTCAGTCGGGTGTATAAAAATAAAAGATATGTACTTTACGTTGTCTTGTGAATGAAAATCTTTTCTTTTGAAAACTATATTTAAACATACTAACTTTTCAAATCTTAAGATGTCATGACATGCAGTTTGTGTTTATTTTACTCTTTTAATCAATTCTTTTAAAATTGCAAAATACATACTAAGCCACTCTCAGTTTCTCCTTCAGTTTCATAGATATCTTCTAGCTTTAAAAGATAAAATATATTAACAATCATGCAAGGAAAATATTATTTAAATGCATGCAACATGATATCAAACCTCTCTTTTTAGGAAAAACTTTGTTCAATCCCTTTGATGATACTGACATATCTGAATATGATATATGATTACCTTTAGCCCCTATAAATTCAACTTCTTATTTCATCTGATGTTTGAAATTGAGGAAATAAGAAAATCTAAATGTGAAATTATGTCTCCTTTTTAAAAAGAAATTATGCATTTTCACTACAAACACAATCCAATCTTCACACCAAAATTTTTAACCAGTATATTTGTAAAAGATATCAGCATAACTATTCATTTAGCTGAAGATTTTCAAAAATTAACAAATTTCCACTGTATCAGTAATATTGCCCACTGCTCCCAAGAAACATCGGAACCATTGAACCTTTGTCCACAGGTTTTAAAATTTTAAGAAGAAATGCCACTTGTAATAACTAGTTTTAATTGTAACGGGGACAGTTACAGATTTTCCCCAAACGCTCACCAAATCCCTTTTTGTGCCATTTTCCTGTAGGACATTTTTAGAATATGCTCAGTATCAAAGGATTTCATATAAGAATTATTAAAGCTACAATGATAGCAACTATATGTTATTTAACTCATTGCACGGGCACGCACGCGCACGCACGTGCAAGCACATACAAGATGATTGTGGCATGTTGTCTTAACCATTAACATTTCTTTGTGTCGTGAGAATCAATAAGACAAATCATAAAAAATATGTTACCGTTTTTCAAATATATTGGTCATTTTGCATATGTTGTGCGCGTGCACGTGCATGCATGTGTCCTTGCATTCAATTTTGATAGTAGCATAATGTGGAAATCTATTATACCTATTTAATTAATATTCTAAATTTATCCCGTTTTGTTGAGAACCAAGAAAGCTTTGGGCATTTAAAGTTTCAGCCAATCAGATTGCAGCACACGTGCATGCGCATGCTTTTATGATAATTCTTATATATCATGCTGTAGATCTTCATAATGTATGACTATGTTCAAAATTTCAAAGGATTTTATCAAAAAACAAGAAATATATTGAGACTTTAGTTTCAGCCAATCAGAGCGAAGCGCACGTGCATGCGCGTAAGATCTTGCTATTTTGACCATGTCGTCATTTCTACCCTTCTAATATATCCTTTCATAATGAGTTTCAAAGCATTTCATCAAAAAATAGAAAAGTTACGGCTATATCTATTATACTGGTCATTTCACGTGTTGCAAGTGTGCGCTCTTGCAAGCATGTGCGCGCAAAATGACCTTGATTCCGGAAATCTACATCACATGTCTACTGACCCTAAAAAGGTTTTACCTTAGTCGGATGTTTAGTTTACAAGATCACTCCTGGATAAAAAAGTACCCAGGAAGAAGAAGAAGATGAAAAATAACTAGAGCAAAGCTCGTTGCAAAGCAACGAGTAGGTCTTCCGTCCTGTTTGACCAGAAGTAACTTTCTTTTTTAACAAAAATGAGAAATAACGCCTAAAAATGGTTTGAATCCTCTAAAGCTATGTTTATTAATGCGAAAATAAACAAATTTTTGTACTTCCAGTTTAACCGGAAGTGACGACGACGTACGGAAAATTTATTTTTATGCTCCCATAGACATATATTACCCAAAAACTTAACAAGAACGGCAAAATACGCGTCTTTGACTACTTCCGGTTTGGCCGGAAGTGACGACGCCGGACGTATTTTGACGACACCGATAGATTAAGCTTGACATTTTGAACAACTTTGATTCTTTGACGTATTACAAATTTTCAATACATTTTGAGATATCTGGAAAAAACTTTTGGCCCCTCTAGGCCCTTAATTTTAGGGGCCAGTCCTTTTTTCGAGATATCATTTGAAAGATCTTTAAATTCTACACTTCTTTTGTTCAACATGCTTTAACAAAATATTTCTAGGTAAAAAGTTATTGTAGAAAAGGTATTAAAAATTTGGAAATACTTGATAGGACTATTTTCGGGCCATAGCGAGAGTCTTCGTTTCGTACTTCCAGTGGTTGAGATATACCAAATACACATCTCCAAAGGTTGCTCTATCAGCACTGAAAATTTCATGCTTCTGAGTTTAGTGCTTTTTGAGAAAACTGCTGGACAAAATGACCCTCTAAAAAATCGCAGAAAACTCCGAACCGGAAGTGACGTCATCAAATTAAAAAAAAACGCCTTAAGTTCATTTGATTTGTCATCAATGCTGAAAGTTTCATGAAAATCCATCGACGCATTTACGAGAAATCGCCTGCACAAAATCGGTAAGAATAATAATAATAAGACTAGAGCCGAGCTCGTTGCAAAGCAACGAGTAGGTCTTCCGTCCGGTTTTGACCAGAAGTGCCGGAAGTGACGGAACAAAAGAAGGCATTGAGCTAAGTAGTCTCCAGTGACTTTATAATTTCAATTTAGCATCAAAACCTTCAAAATAAGCCATTTTTTGCTACTTCCGGTTTGACTGGAAGTGACGACGACGGACGGAAATACTACTTTTTATGCTCCCAGAGACATATGTAACCCAAAAACTTGTCAATAATGGCAAAAAATCGCGTTTTCCGACCACTTCCGGTTTGGCCGGAAGTGACGACGACGGACGTATTTTGACGACTTCATTAGATTAAGCTTGACATTTTGAACAACTTTGCTTCTTTGACGTATTACATATTCTATATACTTTTTTAGATATATAGGAAAAACATTCGGCCCCTCTCGGCCCCTAATTTTAAGGGCCAGCCCTTTTTTCGATGTCTCGTTTGAAAGACCTTGGAATTTATACTTTTTTTGTTCTACATGTTTTAACAAAATATTTCTAGGTAAAAAGTTATCGTTGATAAGGTGTTAAAAATTTTGAAATTCTTGATAGGACTATTTTCGGGCCATAGCGAGCGTCGGCACTTCGTACTTCCCGTGGTTGTGATATACGAAATTCACTTCTCCAAAGGTTGCTCTAGCATCACTGAAAATTTTATGCTTCTGTGTTGAGTGGTTTTTCAAAAAACTGCCGGACAAAGTGACCCTCTGAAAATCACTAAAACGCGAAAATCTCAAAACCGGAAATGACGTCATCAAAACAAAAAAATATATGTCTAGATTTTTTCATGCTCTATCAGTCCTGAAAGTTTCATGAAAATCGAGCGAGTCGTTTTCGAGAAATCGCGTGCACAAAATCGGTAAGAAAAAAAATAATAATAATAATAATAACTAGAGCAAAGCTCGTTGCAAAGCAACGAGTAGGTCTTCCGTCCGGTTTTGACCAGAAGTGCCGGAAGTGACGGAACAAAAGAAAGCAATGAGCTTAGTTGTCTCCAGTGACTTTATAATTTCAATCTTGCATCAAAACCTTCAAAATAAGCCATTTTTGCTACTTCCGGTTTGACCGGAAGTGACGACGACGGACGGAAAAACTACTTTTTATGCTCCCAAACACATATGTAACTCAAAAACTTGTCAAGAACGGCAAAAAAAAAACGCGTTTTCCGACCACTTCCGGTTTGGCCGGAAGTGACGACGCCGGACGTATTTTGACGACTCTAATAGATTAAGCTTGACATTTTGAACAACTTTGCTTCTTTGACGTATTACAAATTCTAAATACTTTTTGAGATATAAAGGAAAAACTTTCGGCCCCTCTCGGCCCCTAATTGAAGGGGCCAGCCCTTTTTTCGAGGTATCATTTGAAAGATCTTGGAATTCTATACTTTTTTTGTTCTACATAGTTTGTCAAAATATTTCTAGGTAAAAAGTTATCGTAGAAAAGGTGTTAAAATTTTTGAAATTCTTGATAGGACTATTTTCGGGTGATAGCGAGCGTCGGCATTTCGCACTTCCGGTGGTTGTGATATACGAAATTCACTTCTCCAAAGGTTGCTCTAGCATCACTGAAAATTTCATGCTTCTGTGTTGAGTGGTTTTTCAGAAAACTGCCGGACAAAGTGACCCTCTGAAAATCACTTAAACGCGGAAAACTCAAAACCGGAAGTGACGTCATCAAAACAAAAAAATGTATATCTAGTTTTTTTCATGCTCTATCAGTCCTGAAAGTTTCATGAAAATCGATCGAGCCGTTTTTGAGAACTCGCGTGCACAAAATCGGTAAGAAAAATAATAATAATAATAATAACTAGATACGATCTCGTTGCGAGCAACGAGTGGGTCTTCCGTTCGATTCTTGATGAGATGAGATCAAATTTTGATTGAGATTTTCATTCTAAAATAATGATTTTCCATAATCTGTAAAAAGAGATTGAACATTAAAGACTTTCAAAAAATCAACTTTTGGCCCCTCACGGCGCCAAACATTTTGGATCAGCCCTTTTTCCTTCATATCATCTGAAAGCTCTCATGATTTTGATGACTTTTTGTTCAACAACTATTCAGAGATTTTTTTTTTGGTTTTTGAGTTATTCACATAAGAAATAGTTAGGGGCCAGCCCTTCAACTCCTTAATAGGGACGTTTAGCGAAAAATAAAAGATTGCATATTGTTCAGAACATGATTTTGAACATCTTTTGTTCAATATTACTTTTCAAAATATTTCTCACTTTCGAGATATAAAGCGTCAAAGATTTAGCATTCTGGCCCCTTTTGGCCCCTAATTATGTATTATACGACATTAAAATCATAATATACAGTGGTAGATTGTTGAGATAAACATTTTTGCTTCAGTAATGTATAACAAAATATTGACTGTTAAAGAGTTATCAAAAAAGACTTTAAGCCCCTTTTGGCCCCTAATTTGAGTGCCCAGCCCCTTTTTCTTGAGATCATCTTGAAGCTCCTAGGATTTTGAACACTTTTGGTTCAATAACTATTCAGAGATTCTTTTTCGTTTTCGAGTTATTTGCAAAAGAAATATTTAGGGGCCATCCTTTCAACTCCCTAACAGGGACTTGTATAGCGAAAAATGAAAGGTTGCATATTGTTCAGAACATGATTTTGAACATCTTTTGTTCAATATTACTTGTCAAAATATTTCTCACTTTCGAGATATAAAGCGTCAAAGATTTAGCATTCTGGCCCCTTTTGGCCCCTAATGATGTATTATACGACATTAAAATCATATTATACAGTGGTAGATTGTTGAGATTAACATTTTAACTTCTGTAATGTATTACAAAATATTGACTGTTAAAGAGTTATCAAAAAAAGATTTTAAGCCCCTCTTGGCCCCTAATTTGAGTGCCCAGCCCCTTTTTCTTGATTTCATCTTGAAGCTCTTAGGATTTTGAAAACTTTTTGTTCAATAACTATTCAGAGATTCTTTTTTGTTTTCGAGTTATTTGCAAAAGAAATATTTAGGGGCCAACCCTTCAACTCCCTACTGGGGACTTTTAGCGAAAAATGAAAGGTTGCATATTGTTCAGAACATGATTTTGAACATCTTTTGTTCAATATACTTGTCAAAATATTTCTCACTTTCGAGATATAAAGCGTCAAAGATTTAGCATTCTGGCCCCTTTTGGCCCCTAATCATTATTATACGACATTAAAATCATAATATATAGTTGTAAAATGTTGAGACAAACATTTTTGTTTCAGTAATGTATAACAAAATATTGAATGTTAAAGAGTTATCGAAAAAAAGACTTTAAGCCCCTTTTGGCCCCTAATGTGATGAGTCAGCACTTTTTTCCTGATATTATTTTAAAGATCTTGTCATTCTACACAAATATTGCGCAATATGTTTTAACAAAATAATTACACTTTAAAAGATATGATGCAAAATGTCGCAAAAAATCAGTCATGAATCGTGTCCTAAATTTTGACCCCTACCGAGCTTCCATACTAGGCACTTCCGGAAAATATCCTGACCCAGGTGCAACATGGCAACATGTCCTCTATCATCCCTGAAAATTTCAGCTTTCTAGCTTGAGTCGTTTTTGAGTTCCATCACAGACAAGGAGGTCCTATAAATTTCTATCAAAGGGCGTTAACTTCCGACCGGAAGTGAATTTCAAAAAAATGAAAAAAAAGTATAAGGTTTAGATAAAGATACATCTTCTCTGAAAATTTCAAGTAAATCGGTCGAGCCATCTCTGAGAAATCATCTGCACAAAAATTGTAAGAAGAAAAGGCAAGAATAATAATAAAAGTGAAAAAGAAACAATAGAATAATACAAGGGTCTTCCGCTGAAGACGGAAGACCCTAATAAAAAATAGTGGAATAACAGTAAGGTCTTCCGCTGAAGACGGAAGACCTTAATAATAATAAAAATAGTGTAAAAAGAAACCTAAGAATAACAGTAAGGTCTTCCGCTGAAGACGGAAGACCTTAACTAGAGCAAAGCTCATTGCAAAGCAACGAGTAGGTCTTCCGTCCGGTTTTGACCGGAAATGCCGGAAGTGACGGAACAAAAGAAAGCAATAAGCTTAGTAGTCTCCAGTGACTTTATAATTTCAATTTTGAATCAAAACCTTCAAAATAAGCCATTTTTTGCTACTTCCGGTTTGACCGGAAGTGACGACGACGGACGGAAAAACTACTTTTTATGCTCCCAGAGACATATGTTACCAAAAAACTTGTCAAAAACGGCAAAAACGCGTTTCCGACCACTTCCTGTTTGGCCAGAAGTGACGACGACGGACGTATTTTGACGACTCCAATAGATGAAGCTTGACATTTTGAACAACATTGCTTCTTTGACGTCATTCGGCTCCCCTCGGCTGACTACGGTACCCTACATCAAACCTCGGCTGTATGATCTAATTTGATATATCCCGCTACGCCGGGCTTTTGTAATGCGGTCGCTGGTTTACTCATTAGGAAAAACTGACGCTACAAAATAAAGTTGTTTTAAAATGGCGTCCTTTGACGAATGTTTACAATTTGCAATACACAATTGCCCCATATTACGCGAGAAGAGTTTCGAATTGAAAGAAAAACAACTGCAGACGCTGAAAGCTTTGTATGAAGTAAAAGACTGCATATCCGTTCTGCCAACAGGTTACGGAAAGAGTGTAATTTTTCAGATTTTACCGTGGTTTGCCCAGTGCATGCGCCAGAAAGACAAGCCAATGACCGTGATTGTTGTTTGTCCATTGACATCTCTAATGCAGGATCAAGTGCTCGCTCTGAGAAAGTCAGGAATAAATGCATGTAGTGTGAGCATCACAGGTGTGTTTTTATGTCAAGTATAAATATTGAAAAATTTAATGCATCTATTGCCCAGTACAGGCTGATCAGATAAAGAAATGAAATATTGATTAAATTTTTCACATGAACTTTTATAAATAACACCACAACTTTATACATACTAGGTACACATGGCATTACATTTGAGGAAGCAAAGGATGAAAATTCAGACGATGAAGGTACTAGTCAACAATGCACTATTGAATGTGATGTACCATTCCAACAATTACAGACAGGGGAGTTTAATCTAATTTATTCCCATCCAGAAGCACTGATGAAAACTAGATTCGCAAAAGTCTTAAGATCGAAGGTTTATCAGGAAACAGTATGTGCAGTAGTGATTGACGAGGTCCACATGATTTCTGAATGGTAAATTTTTGGATTGTTCACAGCTAGTAAATTGTAAAATTATGTTCCATACAAGATTTATTTTATTTAAATTTTCTTGGTACATATGTGGTACATAAATAACTTTAAACAAATGTAAGAATTGAGATGTTAAAGACCCATAACATATTTCCTGCATGGTATTGTCAATCTAAACTCTTTTAAGTGGTAAACTTATCTCTTGTGGTTCGACTATGTACGAGGGTTCGATTCCCTCCCTAGGCATTTAAATAAATCTAGGCTGGTGCAAAGTGGGCAGATTGCCTAGTGGCCCCACATAGTCGACACTGAACTAAGATAGAACACTTTATAAGTTAGTAAGCACTAAGTAAAAAAATCCTGTATGGATCCATATCTTCATTTAATATTATTATTTTTTTTGTAGGGGAGAAGGGTTTCGTCCTGCCTTTATGAAGCTTGGGGACTTGATATGTGTTTTTGAAAATGCTCTGCATTTACTACTGACTGCAACAGCAACACCAGGATCTGTTAAAACCCTTACAAAACAAATGAATTTTAAAAATCCTGTTGTAATTTCTGAAAATGTAGACCGTCCAAATATCTTTTTGGAGACAAGAATCAGGCTTCCAAACACAAAAAAATTTGAAAAGTTTGATGACTTGATTGAACCTCTTGTCACTGAATTAGGAGAAAAAAGACTCTCTTTTCCTGTAACAATTATGTATGTAGATAATCTTGAAGCTCTTGGGTATTTTTTCCAATATACTGTCTACAAACTTCAGGACTTAGGCTACGAAGGGGAAAAAATTCCTCAAAATAGAATATTTGCGCAATATCATAAGGACTATCCAGAATCCATGAAAAAAATTATAATTCAAGAGCTTACTAAACTAAACCCTAAACTGCGTTTGGTTTTCGCAACAGTTGCTCTTGGAATGGGTGTTAATGCACCTAGTGTTGAGCGGATCATTCACAGTAGACCCCCCACAACAATGGAAAAATACCTCCAGGAAATTGGAAGAGCTGGACGACTAGGACAAGCAGCCACAGCTACAATGTTTTACAACCAGAGTGACATTGCAAAAAATAGAAAAGGAATGACAGAAGATATGCGAAAATACTGTACTAATCAAGGTTGTTTAAGACTGATGCTTGTAAATTACTTTGGATTTGATAGTCCTGTGTATTCAGGAGATAAGCTTAATTGCTGCTCAAATTGTAAAACACTTGTTCAATAGATTTAAAAACTTTGAATTTCATATTTGCATGTTAATTTATTAGCTCGATCTATCTTAATTTACATGATGGACTTTACTGGTAGATTTTGAATCCCTGAATTTTTTTCAAAAAGATGCCTGACAGAGTGTTAATTTCTGTCAGGTAACATTTACATTAAATCAATTTCTTTTGAACTTTTCTGGCTTATACTCTTTGAAAATTGAGGAAATAAAAAAAAGAACAGAAAACAACTAAATAACTATATCTGATACCATTCTATTTATTATCATTCTGTGTCACTTTCATCATCACTAGTTGCTGTTGAAGGGATAACTATTCCTCTTTTCAGTCTTTGTACTTTTTTCATTACCACATCCTTGAAATGGATTGTATCCACAGCAAAAGGAGACAATGCTATTTTTGGAGAGTTCTCCAATTGTCTTCCATTTGTTTTTTCCCAAATTTTCAAAGTAAGAAGTTCTTTGAGAATACATTTTACATCGTCCTGAAATGAACGTTTCTTGTGATGTGTCTTTTTATCGCGAAGGCCAAGCATTCTATCAAAATTACATACAACATCTTGTATGACTGGTGCTGCTTTTGTGATTGTAACGATGGCTTTTTCAGTTTTATTGGAGCCTAGCCCCCGTATTAACTCCTTTAATACCATAACTTCGTTCTCTTTCTGCAAATCTGCTGCTTTATTTTCACCTCCACGTCCACTAATATTTACAAATGAACCATATCGAACTTTCATTGCCATCTTTTCTGACAGCATTATCTCTGTTTTTAGAATATAATCAATACACTCTTCCAAATACTTGGAGTACACTGAATGACTGAAAAATATTGGTATGCAGAATTTCAGAGTGATGTTTGTTCTACAAGAATCTCCCTCTTTGATGGCATCTTTTAATGTTAAAATTATGAAATACCACTGGAGAAATTGCATTACATAATTTTGTAAACCATCTGTGTCTTCATCTTTGGGTTCCGCTTGTGAAATTGTTATTGGAATTTCATTATTTGACACCGAAAGAGTTATCGTCTCTCCTCTTTTAACTTGCTCTGGTGTTAGTCGAAATAGGTATTTCTTATTGTTAATTTCTAGTTCGAAATTTAATAAGCCTTTTTCATTTATTGTGCTGTTCACATTGACACAGGCTCCCAATATATCCACTGTTAATGGAAATTGTGGCTGTTAAAAAATAAAAAGGGTCAAGATTCATTGATGTGAAAATGACACCATGACATGTTTATAAGACAAAAACACGAAAACCACACTCAGGTATACATTTAACTTATAGACTCTAGTTAAATATTAGTGCATACTTTTTCGGGAAATGCCAACATCAACCCGTCAACTATTTCTCCAAGTAGCTGAGAAAAAATTTCCTCCTTTTTTGGATTATGCAGCATTTTCATGTTTTTCTTTGATAATAATGGGTGCTGTGGCTCGTCTGTCAAGGTTTTCATTCCAAAAAAGTGGAGTGTATATGACAAGAAGTACGCAGAGCCAACTGTTAATATGAAGTCCTCATGAGCCTGAAGTAAACAATAAAAATGGAATTTTAAAATTATAATTAAACAGGTTCTTTAAATTGTATAATTAAATGAGTTCCTATAACAAAATTCTAAAGGTAACAAACTTACTTCAAAACGAGACTTTACTTTTCCATTGACGTTCGATCTTTCAATAAGCACCTTGATGTGGTAGAGTGTTCCTTTCTCTCTACCACTTGCAGTATTAAAAAAATGCTTGTACAATTTCTGAAAATGACGAGAAAAAAATAACATCCAGTTTCAACATTGGGGTGAGATTTATTTGATAAGAGGGGTTGGAATGAATAGAAATGTTCAACTACTAGCAATAATTTTATCTACCTCTAATAGATCCATTAATGTATGAAACATTTCCACAATCATAGGATCTAGGTGTTCTAGTCTGTCTGTTGCTGTCAAGGCCCCATCTTGCAACGCCTTGGCTGACTGTAGGCGGACTCTCGTTAATTGATCTCCACCAACTGGAACCTTTATATCATCAAGTTCTGATGCTGAAATATATTTTAAAACAATATATGGTCTGACATTTCTGTTGAGAATTTTCTGTATTTTTATTACAAGTCACTAAAAAATTTAATCAATAATACAGGGATTTTGTGTATGTCTTGATCTGTGTTTCTTGGTTTTTCTATAAAAAAAATCTTTAAAATTACTTATACATCTTTAACTTGAAATTATTTTTTTATTGTTTTGCTTATTGAAAAAAAAAAATTTATAAAGTATCACTAACAAACACAGGATTAATTTGAGCTCTTAGAAGGCTTACTAGATTATCTATAACAATAATATTAAACATATTAAACATGCACACCTCTTCCAGCTTTTGTATACCATGATGTCAGCTGTTGTTCATAGGATTTCAAGATATGAATACAATCAGATAGTGATGTTTCATTCTTAAGCAAGACAGGTAAGATAAAGACTTCAGATTTTTTGGACATGGCATTCTTTTGATCGTGGGGAATATGTGCAGGTATAATTGTTTTCATCCAACTGAAATGGTCAAAGTACTCGCACAAGATCCTTCCCAAAAGAACTTTCAATGACTCCTTATACTTGGAGATTTCATTTGGTGATGGTACAAAGTTTTTGTATGTAATGTTTTCTGCATCACCAACTGGTTTTGAGTCATCAAGATCTTGAACATTAACCCTATCAAAAGTTAAATCAGTTGCAAAGAAGTGGTAATCTTGGTTCCTATTGTCCATCCGGATATCGTTAGTGGTAACGTAGAGATCTAAATTGTCACCATTCAGCTTTCCGTCTTTTCCTTCAGCAATGCCTTGGATGATTTTCTCTGTTGAGTATTCCCCAAAATCATTTAAAATGTTTCTCTTGGTTTCGTGAGACAAAGTTATATGCACCTGATTCAAGCGTTCAAGTATCTGAAATATATTATAAAATGCAGACATTCAAAATAAGTTTTTTTGTAAACTCATATTAGTGATTCTTTTTCAAGATATAGATTGATTGATGAAGAGTCTAATAGATTTTTTTTATGCAATTTGATTTTTTTTTTATCTTTGTGATGTAATCATTGGGTGCCTTTGTTGGCTTTTGAACACATAGAGTTTTAATTTTTTTTGTGTGCAGATAAGACTCCTTATTTATTAAAGACTCCTTATTTATTACATATATTATTATAACTTATTTTCATTTAAGAAGTATAAAATCAGATTATTGGTTTACAAACCCTTGAAGGAAGGAACAGCTGATTGCGCCACATCTCTTATTCAATTGAATTTACTACTATGCCATGTATGTCTCTTCTGAGAAATCAAAATATTTATCAGTAAAAGAGGTTAGTGAAAAACAGAAGCAATAAAATACTTTTGAATTACATGCAAATAAACAAATACTGTAGAAGTGTTTATTGTGGGGAAAAAGGTAAGTTTTTCTGTATGTAAAATTCCCCCAAACATACTCTCACAATATTAATAAACTAATTCAGACTTCTGAAGTAAAGAAAGTGGCTGAATTAGTATAACCCGGTAATCACTTTTACAGCATTACAATAAACTGCTAACTTTACAACATAATAAATGCAAACTTTACTACATGATAAGCAAACTTTATAACATGATAAATGCAAACTTCATAACATGATTGATGCATTAACATTTTAACATGATTGATGCAAACTTGATAAAATAATTTAACTGCTCCCCGAAGCTTTCTTATACTATAGCTGTAGCAGGGTCAATCAAATTTTATAATATAGGAATACTAACAACTAAATAAAACTATTTAATTAAATAAATAAATTCATTTTCATCAAATGTTTTTTTAAGTATTCAACAATGGGTCATAACATGCGAGTGAAAATGAGGTTCAGAATACTTACCTTGTTGTCTGCATGATATCTTATGCATAAGGCAGAGTAAATGCGCTGTATAGCACAGGCTTTGACATTTCTGCAGTGTAGAATCATGCCATATATTGTAGATATTGTGGCTAATTTTGATTCAGGAGACACTCTGTCACCTATAAAAAAAAAACAACTATATGTATCAATTTTACAATGGTAGAACTTTTATATAATACATGCATATCTTTTTACTAAATCTGATGACTAATTTTTAGAAATTATTCTTACGAATAAAATAAAACATACCAACAGCAGCAAACAATATATGAAACAGTTCTGGACACTTTTCATTCATCTCCGAAGAAACATCTCTGAACCAGTTCTTCTTGCTCAGCTCACCGGGGTCTTTCAAAAAAAGAATGCTTTTCCCAGCTTTACAGACATTTTCTATAGATTTTGTGATTGTGGCTGATAACACTGTCTGTTTATTAAATGTTTGCATCAAATCTTGTATATCAGTTTCATCAGCACCATCATTTGATTCATTCCTCACACTCGCAGCTTTGAATTTACAATAGGAAATATGGTCCAGTGCTGTCGGAGTGGACAAATCATGGTTTAAGATGGAGGCAGTTTTCGAAAAACTGGGTTCTAAAGTTGAGATTGTGGTATCATTGGCTGGTTCAACAAATAATTTTTGTCGTGATCTTTTTGCACCACCACCACCACCATTCAAATTTAACATTCAAATTCATTTTTTCTCATTAATTGATATCACAGAACTTTGAAAACGTATTGTAATCAGCAACATTTGTGACTGCTTCAAAGCTTTTGAAGAAGGTGACAAAAGAGCATAATACATTTATTTGTGTGATAGGAAAACCGCTTCTGTCTTATTAAAAATGTGTACAATGTTTTTTTAGCAAGTGAAGTCACATGTTGAAATGTTAAAATACTGAACACGTGACTACCCGCCTCTTTGAAATAAAAGTGTCAGACATTTTTAACATTTATGAAAGACAATCAGGTATTGAAAGCACCTAAACACTCCTTTTAGATTTCAAATTCATTTTATTGTATATATTTTTTCGCACACATACATTTTGTTTGATTAACAAGGCAACTACACCTTTTCAATTTTTTAAAACAGATATAGCACAAAAAAGTTACATTCGCGGTAATCCACCATCAGATTGTTCAAGATCTCTTGCCTTGATTTACATAACATAATTTTCGGATTTTTTGTCCATATAGGCATTTAAAAAAGTCAATTGTTTCAAATCCATGCTGATTTGGGTGATGATTATCGTGCTTTTTAATTAGAAATATACACTAGTATATAACTATTTCCAAAAGAGAACGATTTGGTTATATATTCTAAAGTAAAATGGCACATAAAAAGGGCCCATTAAGCATTGCTTAAGTGCACTTGTCCTTTAACTGCTTCATTTTCTCCACAGAACTTTGAATTTGTTGATGCTTCAAGGAAGAAGGTGTTTTTGATAACCGCTTCTGTCTTTTATGTAATTTTTCAAAGTCACGAATGTTATCAACACATGGTTTTACTTGCACACGTTTCGCACACATACATTTTGTCCAACAAGGCCTTTTAGTCCGGTAAAATCTTCTATTGCCCTAACATAATTTTCTTTTGTTGATTTGAACTTTGTTAAACAGTGTAAACGTTTAGATGGAGACTTTTTACACAACAAACAAGCTGGATTAGTTGATGGAATGTACAATGGTTTTACCGGTGTTATGGGCGCCGCCATTTTTGATGTTGCTTAACAGACGTAAACAAAAGTAGTTCCAATGGCGCGATTGGTGATACAGCCGAGGTTTGATGTAATCGGCCGAGGTGTGATGTAATCGGCCGAGGTGTGCCGATCGGGGATAACATTAAAACTCGTTGGATAAAAATTATATCCAACTGCAAATAATGAGACACGTTATTTCAACCCTACATCACAGCATTTAGATATAATTGAAATTCTTACCAGGTTTTCTATTATCTCTTCGAAATCACCCATTGACATTTCCTTCAAAGAAAGAATAAAATTTTTAATTGAGAATATAGAAGACTTTAACTTCAACAGTGGCATTTTAAGATGAATTATTGCCTGTTGTAATCCTACTGTAACAAATGAGTCAAAGTAAATCCTTAGTCCCTTTTGAAGCCCCCCTCCATAAAATAATTCCTGATTTATTATGTGCACTTGTTTATTTTGTAAAATTTATTATATATATATATATATATATATATATATATATATATATATATGTATATGTATATATATATATATATATATATATATATATATATATATATATATATATATATATATATATATATATATATATATATATATATATATTTATTAGACCATATGAAGAAATTCATATAATAGAAATATTTACATGCGGATACCAATATTTCAATTTTGTTACTGTGCTGTTTTGCGAAAAAAATATTGTTTAAAAATCTATTTTAAAATATTTTTCCCAATATATTACCCTCTCTAGATAAAAAGCGTCAAAAAATTAACACTAATCAGTCAATATTTGCATGTTTTCCCCAAGTCTGCTTAATTACTTTCATTTCATGCATTATCTACTTCTTATAATATATCCATTATTGAATTATTTTAGTATGTTTGATAATTGGAAAATATTATTCTTGAGTATTGACAGTTAACATTGTGCTGAAGAAATAATTTTTTTTATAATTACCTCGTCCGATTCTCCAAAGCTGTTTTCCTTAAAAAGAGTAAATGTTAAGCATATTACGAATTTAATTCAAATATCAATTTACGATAGCAGTAAAAACGAATTACCATGCCTAAATGTTGTCTTCTTGATTCTTTGTAAATTTCATTTCATTTCTTTTAATTTTTAAATACAAGAAATACATTGTTTAATGAGGGGAATCCCACTTCAAAGTTTGTTTAAATACATACCTCCTTCCACGGAACTGTATATTACGACATTAAAATACAGAACTGTGTTTTGCTTTTGCCTAGTCAAAGTACTCAGGTGAACTCTGTGGCCCCTCTTCCTCTTGTTTATTTGATGTACATGTACTTCAGTCCTGCTGATCCGTAAAATTCTTTCAATGTTTAACTTACCGTATTTGAAGTCATGATTAATCGTCCTTCCACCAAGTGTTCATAAAAATCTGTGAATAAAATGCAATAATTAATTGAACAATTTATCTCGTTATATACATTATTCTGTAACATTGGGTGTTTTTTCCCTGGAATATAAAACTTTTTTTATACTAATTGAGACAATTATGACCAGTAGCTTCACTTAACTATTAGAAATCGTTCCACTTTCTTTTAATTCGAGTTTAAAATTGTATTTTTATCGCACATTATTATGAAATAGAAACTGCAAATGAATATAAAGATTATTTTCAGTATTAAAATAGATTAGACTTATCACTTAGCACAATTAAGGTAAATAAAGGATGTAGACACAAATTTTATTGGAAATGTTAATTCTTACATTATACAATGTACAAATTCTTTATAATATCACAATATGATAAACTTTTTCGAATTTAAACTGTACAAGAGACTTAATATGCATTGCAACTTACCATACCATGCCTCTTTGGTCTTTGAATACAAGATACGATTTAAAATGGTCGCAAATCGCTATAACACTGTCGATATGGCTTCATTGTGTCAAAACTGACATAACAGTTGAATTGAAGCGTGTTCTACATATGCACAGTTGCTAAAAACGGGGTAAAGTATTGACAAACAAGTTGATGAAAGAAGAATATTAGCCGTCTCGTTAAGAGATAATTAGCAATCTTGTTAAGAATTAATTTTTTCTCGAGAGAAATATCACAAAATTAATCAAACCCATTAAAAAGTGATATTTTCGTGTACTGTATAATTTTCAAGCCACAGTTATAAAGGTAAGAAATCCAAAATAAAAATATTTTGATTTACTATAGTGATAAACACAGTCGTAGTCACAAGGGGAGAGCAGTGGGGGCTTCCCTTTCAAATCTGGGAGGACAAGACTATGTCCCCCACTTCATGTAGAACAAAACTACAGCTACGAGTATGTTATCAAACATTAATTCATAGCAAAATTATTTTATTTTCAACATTATCTGAGTAAGCTTTTCTTTTGAAGTAATAGTAGTGTTATATAGTCATTAATCTGTCACAACCTGTTGTGTTCGCCACCTTTAGATAGGGAGGCGAGTAATTAAGTTGCATCATGAGTTCCATCCAAATGAATTCACAGTCTTTAGAACTAGTGATGTGCAACCAAAAGTTATTTGAGAATGCCTGCTACCAGAAACAAGAACCAAAAGGAGAATAACAACACAATCCAAAACAAAGGGGAAACCGAAGGCAAAACATTAAATTGGCGAAAAACCAAGAAAGCAGTATGTCAAGCATTCAGAACTTTATAGATTGTGAAGATTATGGATAAAATGTGAAGAGTGCTTGATTTAATTAAAAAATAGAGCCTTAAATTGATTTTTAGGACAGAAATACGTTCTTAAATAATCTATATATTTTCAGTATTTTGACATTGAAGTTATTCTACGTTTAAAAGTTAGCTCAGCAAAAATTGAAGTACCTTACAAGCCATTTGTTCAAGATACCAGCGGATGGTGTTGCTAAATAATCCTTTGGGAAAAAATTAAATTGACAAAATACAAAAAAATAAAAAAAAAATAAAGTGTTCTAATTTTTTAAAAGATAATCATATAGACACCAATTTAGAAATTTCAAGGTTATCATATTTTTTAAATATATTTATCGACGAAGATATTTGCGGAAACGACATGCGTTGACTTTAAATGTCGCGAACATATTTATATTAAAGTCCATAAAAACAATACAAAATAGGAGCAGAAGCACACGGGACCTCCGAAATATCAGAGGTGGGATCAAGTGCAATCGAGAAGTTAGCAGATCGGTCACACTCGCCGTGTACTCCCTGTTATGATTGGAAAATCCATCAATTCAATGTATAAATTATGGACTAACAATTGGTAAAAACACGTCACTCAGCATTTTACTCAATGATAAATTATATTTGCTGACAATGTCATCGTATCGACATTACAATTTACGAAATGATGACTTTTAACAAGATTGCTGATATTCTTGTTTGTCAATAAATTTTACCTCGTTTGTTCAGGCTTAGACATATCTTGCGTATCGAATCAACTGAGATAAATAAATTCCGTATGCAGGTGATGAAGGTATATTGCTGCATAAGATAAGCAGTTATATTATACCTATTAAAATAACCTGTTAAAAGTCTTCTTTCACCTCCCCGTGGTGAACAAGGGAAACAGGTCTTTAGCAATATACGTGTACCTTCATCACTCTCTATTCTCAGTTGATTCGTCATGATTGCAACACTATTTGCCAACTTGATCTTGAACTGACAGAGATTGCGTCAGAGAAATATGTCTTATAACACATGTTTCGGAATACATGTATGTGTTTTTCATATGTTAAGCATATATATATATATATATATTTATATTTCTTACTTTTCTTTTTTTTTAAATTGATATTTGATTGCAATATTTACTTATTATTAATCCTGTTCTGAAACGCATTATTCTAAAATCACTTAATACATAAAACAAACAAACAAACAAACAAAAAAAAAAAAATTAAGAATAGACCATGTATGTTTTCAACCTACTACATAATTCTGACTTCAGGTCCTTTACAGCGCAGCATTTCTCTGAAAAAGTGGAGAAAAATAAAAAAAATTAAAAAGATTCACATTCACGTCAATTACATGTAAATTGATTAATATATCTAAGTAAGCAAAGAAAGGTGAAAATGTTATATGCTCTGCCGTTTAAGTCATTTTACTTGACGGTCAATAGATAGTTTTCAGTATTAACAAGAGTTATTTCCCGTTGGCCGTCATTTGCATGGTGGTCAACCAGGTAATTTTCCTTCTTTGTCCTTCCAAATAAAAGAGGATGTAGCAGAAAAATTTCGGGGGAAATCTTTATGGAATAAACATTATAAAATAAAGGAGGAACTAACAAATGTAAATTTTTTTTTTATAAAAACGATGCTTTCAAACCCACATTTGCGAGTACAAAATGTTAAAGTTGGTTGAATTATGAAGGAATATAAGCATCCCCCAATTTATGGAGCCGATAGGAAATCTTGATAATCTGATTCTACTGAAAACTATCTTTTGATCGTCAACGAACCGTGTAACTACTCTGATTGAATTCTTATCGTATTTTTTGTATGGGCAGTTTAATACACTTCCTTTCTTTTAATAAAAAAGATACCGACACAAACCAAAGTTCCTAAATGTATAAGTATAAGCAATATTTTCCAATAATCTGATGAAAGAAGTTATTGGACAACGATCCTTATTACATATATGTTACTTGAAATTTTATACTAGGTTTCTACTTTCACTTTCATATCAATCTCAAATAGTGATCGTATATGAATATGCAGAAGTAAACGAAATCATAAAAATTGGGGATTTAAAAGAAATTGTAGAGATCAATGTCGTTCACATTAATGAGAGACAAATCCAAATTTACTTGTTTATTACAAAGTTTATCGGCTTTTTACAAACTGCATTAATTTAAATTACATGATTTTACAATTGATGAGTAATAGGAAACTTAAGAGGCAACCGTTACCGTATTAAGATTTTTTCAACATTACGAACTAAGAGCATAAAAAAGAAATGATAAAAACAGAGCCCTAACCTTCGTCCGAAGCATGACGTACACTTTCATTTCGATAAAAAGCAAAACCGGTCAGGAAATTACATGCAGAATGATTTTAACTTTACTTACTAAATTAACCCGTTTAAATATTCTAAATAAATACATATACCGATGTTATTTCTATATTCTTTTTGTTTGAAGTTCAATGTTCATTTGGAACATAATGGAAGGAATTGGTGGTGGGGTAGGGGAAGGGGGCTATGTAGAAAGAAGAAAATAAGTTCTTTCACAGACACTGTGGTACTGCTTCTCTGCAGGGCAAGTACTTCTCAATAGGTAACTAAAAGGTTTTCTTCTTGTTTAATGTCCCAATCAAGAATTTTTAACCTGTATGAAGAAGCCACCATTTGCCAGGAGAAGGCTGCAAATTTTAAAATTTTATTTGCATTCAGGGTAATTAAACAATGAGTAATTATTACGTTCCAACACCTACCGTACTACAACACGGAAACTCAGTTAATAAGTCTTATTAGTTCAAGTTCAAGTTCAGTTTATTAACCCAAAAAATACAAAAAAAAGTACAAATAAATATAAAACATACAATACAGAATATTTTACAAAAAGAAAACAATGAAAACAGGGGGAAAACGACAATAACAGAGTAAGTAGTATATTAAGGAGGACAGACAGCCTCATAACATTTTAAAATAAACATACATAATTTTTTCAGAATTTTTTCGTTTTGAGTTGACATAAGTTCTGTAAATTTAATAATATAAATGCTTCTCGCGAAATTAATTCCTCGCATATAGTTAGGTATCTACAGTAACCCGTTTGCCACCTGAGCGATTTTTTAATCAATTATTCTGATAAGTTTCTAATTTAAAAAGTTTTAGCGAGTTCAGGCTAGCGTTACACATTGTGATGCGGTCAAAACAAATCTGATCTCATTTCTTAAAGGAACATCTATTTCAATTTTCAAAGGAAAACATTTTCACACTTTAAAACCAAAAATACATTTTCAAAAGACAAATTCTTTTTGATATGTCATATATATAGCGACAAAAATTGTCGAAATGTTTTTTTTTATACAGCATTTCATTATAAAGTACCCCTGCCAGTGAAACCGGAAGGGGACTATAGGAATCTTCTGAGTCTGTCCGTCAGTCTGTCTTCAATTCTGTCTGTCGGTTTCTCCTTCTTGGTTGTACGCAGGTTTTCCCTAACTGCTTGCAGATATTAAGCTGATTTTTGGTGTGCGATTGCATCTTAATGAGCTACAGATAACGACTGAATTACGTTCCGCTTCATTTTTTTATGGAATAATGACATTTTTATTTTTCATAATTGGAATTACAATCCGGTTCATTATGCACTGAATTAAAGTTCCAAAAGAGCTTTTATTCTCAAGAGAAAGGGGGGATTCGACAGGGGACATGGTTTGCTTATGCAATACTCTGGGAATACTTGTTTCATCAATTAAAATTCCTTGGAAATTTAATCTTAAAATCTATGCTAAAAATTTAATTACAAGGTGAAAATGTGATATAAATTTTCACAAAAAGAGAAAAGTGATGCCGTAAAACATCTCTTATTCCTGTTCGAGAAAATTTCGGGAGGTTTGCGAATATTTCTCGCCGCAAATCGGTCTTGAATATCTTTGTGTCTATTTATAACAAATCCAACAAGAGGCCCAGGGGCCACATCGCTCACCTGACCAATTGGTTAAAAAAAAGCACATATCAGATCAGAACTGAAAATTTACTGAGGCGGGAACCCCCAGGGGGTCATGATTTGAACAAACTAGAATCTTCAATACCTGAGGATGATTCCCTATAAATATCACTAAGCATGGCTTTGAAGTACTTGAAAAGATTTTAAAAGGGTTCCCCATATATTCCTATTTAAATCTTTCATCGGCCATTTGCCCCACCCTATCCCACGGGGTCATGATTTGAAGAAACTTGAATGTACACTACCTGGGGATGATTGCACAAGAGTTTCATCTTTCCTGTCTCAATGGTTCTTAAGAAGAAGATTTTTCCTATATACTCCTATGTAAAACTTTGATCGGCATTTTGGCTCCACCCTACCCCGGGGAGTCATAATTTGAACAAACTTGAATCTACACTATCTGAGGATGATTCCACATGATTTTCATCTTACCTGGCCCTGTGGTTCTTGAGAAGAAGATTTTTAAAGATTTTTCCTCTATAATCCTATGTAAAACTTTGATTCCATTTTGGCCCCACTCTAACCCCGGGGGTCATGATTTGAACAAACTTGAATTTACACTACCTAAGTATGATTTCACATGAGTTTCCTCTTCCTGGCCCAGTTGTTCTTGAGGAGAAGATTTTTAAAGACTTTTTCCTATATAATCCTATGTAAAATTTTAATCGGCCATTTTGGCCCCACTGTAACCCCGGGGGTCATGATTTGAACAAACTGATATCTACACTACCTGAGGATGATTCCACATGAGTTTCATCTTTCCTGGCCCTGTGGTTCTTGAGAAGAAGATTTTTTAAAAATGCCATTAATTTTTCTCTTATTCATAATTATCTCCCCTTAGAAAAGGGCGTGTCCCTTCATTTGAACAAACTTGAATCCCCTTTACCCAAGGATACTTTGTAGCAAGTTTGGTTGAAATTGGCCCAGTGGTTCTTGAGAAGAAGATGAAAATGTGAAAAGTTTACGACAACGACAACAACGACAGACAACGGACAAATTTTGATCGGAAAAGCTCACTTGAGCATTTGGCTTAGGTGAGCTAAACAAGGCTTGTACGCAAAGCTTAATCATCGTGAACTAGTTTACACCTGTTAAATCTTGAAATGAAGTCGTCGCGAATAAAGTTGGTTCGTATGTGCTTCGCAAAATATGTTGAGTTCCTCTTATAAAGCATATCATTAATTGTCCTTTTATATAAATTAATTATTCAGCTTGGACACACACACACATATACATATAAAAAATTAATCTTAAAACTACATTTCATACAGATTATTATAAATGTTCTGACATACCTTTTCCCTTAACGACTTTCTGTTAAAACTATTTAGGAAGAAAAGATCTGGGATATAAATACCACTTGCTTACAATACCTTTCCAAGAACTAGATGTATTATATTCTTTAATTTGATACATGCACAACAAATCACGCAATTCCTTTTATTGATTTTTATTGATTTTCTTTAAATTTCTTCAAATGATTCTTTTGAATAGTAGGTTGTAAGTGCTTGTAGTTTTAAATGGCCTTTTTTTATATTACGGATTACCTATGCAAAGGGCATTGTGTAATCGATTAGCAAAAACAAGTTTTTCTTATATAAAATCTCTAAAGGACTATTGATGGATATGGCTTTTATCACACAAGCTTAGTGGGGAGTTGAGTGGGGATTTTGTTCATCCTTGAGCAACGGTTCTTACAATTTTGTAGGCCTTCATCTACCGCTAGGGCTCGATGAAGAGTACGATAACTTATCATCTGAACGCGTTTACAGTGGAATGCGAGGAAGCTAATTGATTTTAAGCATGTCAATTCTTAGAATTTGAAAGTGTTTTTCCATTTGCAGCGGAATCCAGACGATTTAAAATTTTTCAAACATATAAAATCATATTTAAATTCAATCACCGACACTATAGCACAAAACAGATTATACCGGATTAAGCGTCGATTTACATGAGATTTGATACTTATGTTCAAATTAAAATTTTTATCTATATTGAACTTGAATATCTGATATTCAAGTTCAATATCGATGAAAATTTTAATTTGAACATAAGTATTCAAATCTCATATAAATCTACGCTTAATCTGGTATTTTTAATTTTTAGCACAGATACGCCATATTTAGCATTAAATATTCAAATAAAGACTATATGATTACAATTATTTTAAGTGTTGAAGTTTTGAAGTCTACATGTACGCATGAATATTTTTTTTACATATATTACATGATTTATTAATTTAAAAAATCAGGTCTATTGATATGTCAAGCTAACACATGACCATTAGGTACACCAACCATTCAATGAAAGCGCACCATCTGCCGCGGGCTCTACCTGTGGGTACCTGTCAGGTAAACAAATACGTCACAACCCCATCGTTTTATTAGCTATACACAATGACAGATTTCACACCTTTAATCATACTAATTTACACAAAGCAAATTCTAGGGAAAAACAAACACTTGCACAATAATTGTGGCATTATTTTTAAAGAAATCATGGTCCTAAACGGCACTGCTTAAAACATATTAAACGAGTAGATTCTTGTCTAGAGATACATGTTTGTTGTACAAAAAATCATATAGTATAAACTTACTCACTATAATTCCATATGTTAAAGTCAAGATGAAATCATTTTGCAGCACCCGGACCTTAAAATGCAGGGGGACCTTTTCTTATACGGGTCGGACCTTTATCTATTAAAGTTACATTTGTACCTAATATAAGTGACCTAATATGTTATCGTATTAGGTCTGGTCGGTCCTTTAAACGAGGCGTACCAAATAGTATGCGACACCGTTCAGCAGAGGATGCTCACTCCTCAATGACACCTTATCCCAACTCCGATTTGAGGAGATCCGTGTTTCCGTGTTTGCTCTACTCCTATTTTGTAATGTTCAAATAAGCTTTGGGCTCGAATATTGTTCGGCCCTGTGGGGATCCGGGGTAGAATAGGTCCTCAATACTCCCTTGCTTGTCGTAAAAGGCGACTAAATGGGTCGGTCCTTCGGATGAGACCGTATAAACCGAGACACCGTGTCACAGCAGGTGTGGCACGATGAGATCCCTCCCTGCTCAAAAGCCGTAAGTGCCGAGCATACGTCTAAATTTGCAGCCCTTCCACGGCAATGGTTACGACTCCATATCAGTGAAATATTATGGAGAGGGACGTTAAACAGTATACAATCAATCAATCAATCAATCGAATATTGTTCATTATCTCCATACATTTTATTCATTTTTTTTCTATCAGTACACCGATACAAATGAAAAATCAATAATACTAGTATCTTCATTCAACAGTTTTTCACATAACCTCATTTTTATAGGACACAATCTGCCAATATTTTTTGGATGAGTTGTTGGAGATTGACTCAGACTCTCCTGATCGACCCTGTTATTGTTAAATGATCTGTTTGTAAAGTATTAATATCCGTTTAAATAATGCATGTCGTTACATAACCAGTACTATATATATTAAATAATATAGATTAAATTTCGTCCGAGGGTCTGATAACAATCTGCTTTATACACCAACTAGATTACTCTATTTATATAATTAAAAAATGATGTCTATAGAATGAGATTATAGGATTTTTTTCTGAATGTCTCAGAATGTATTAATAATTTTTAAAACATCCTAAATGCAAAGATATTCAAAAAGACACGAAGCTCTGCTAACTAGCCCCAGTGAAGCTCAAACTTGCATATTATCTCTTATATCAAGATTCACAAGATGGAAGACGTCCTTTAAGCTTTTCTCAATTTTAGATTATAGGACCGTAATGATGGCTTCGTGTTTGTCTTTCAGTCACCAATCAGCACCTTTAAGCTACATTTAAGTCATACATACGTCACCATTAAGTTACCATTTAACCATCTCAAAGTCCTTAATGGTTGTTTAGATATAGCTTCATGGTGGCTTAATGGTAGCTTCAAGGTGCTTTACGGTGGCCTCTAACACAACCATTAAGAAACTATTTAGCCACCATTAAGACATACTAATACATGTAGGTTCTTCATGTTCAAAACTCCAATCGGCTACCATTGAGCCACCATTATGCTACCATTAAGCAACTGTTATGCCACAATTACATGTATATATAAATAATAAATATCTTCTTAAGAATAAAGTGATATGTCAAAGGTCAAAGTCAAAAGATCAATATGATTGTAATCAGTGATAGATATTATAACAGATTGGGCATGAAAAGGAATATGTACTCCTAACCAACCTACCCCACACACCCCAAACTACTGGTTCCTACATAGATAACTAAACGTTGGAGAGTTTTTGATATAACTTTAACTGCATTCTCTTTTACTCATTTTATACTTGATAGGTTCTTTCCAAATGGAAAACAAGAACTGTAGTCCTTTCCTGTCAGTGTCTGAGAGTTTGAGATGCCATTACTTATGTCCTTGTGTCAAATAAAAAATGCCCTATCATATGGCATTCATCATTAAAAATATTTTTCTTTTCAAAATCAAAACGAATAATGAAAAGAAAGGAAGGTAGGTTAAACTTCCTGGTTCATGTAAAAATCACTTAGTAAAACAATCGCGATATATCTATTAAAAGGATTTGTCACAAGTTATATTCATGTGTAATATGACAACCCTGTTAATTTTCTCTTTCAATACTACTAATTTATTAAGCCTAATGAAAGTATTTTTATAAGGGATTAAATTTCAGGTCACAGGGTCAAAATATAGTATGTTTGGAAAGTACTTATCACTGCTAATTTACAACAAAAAATATGAAAGTCCTATCTCTTTTTTATTCAAAATTTATGACCCAGTTTAAAGTCTTCTTGTGCACGGTTAAGAGACATATGAGATTCAATGTCCCTTTGTTTTTGCGAAAGTGGAGGACAATAATTCACAATCTTCAGATATTGTAAGATTATCAATTTTAATTTTTCATTGAAATATTTTGTCAGCTGCTTCTGGTAATTAGCATACACTTACGTCCTCCTGCACTATCTGTTAAACACTTGTATACAATTCAAGGAATAACCAGACATATATTTACCAGGAACTGCATTAAATCAGCAGTTTGCACATGATTTCCACGAATTAATGACACACATGTAAGATGTGCTTTGTATAAATAAATGTCTGATAAGGTTAGTTTAGAATAACAAAAAGTTACTTTTGGATTTCTGCAAAATCACGTCGTTTGTCTTGCATTATGCAAAAATAAATCATGATTTCTGTCAGAGTATGTACTAGTATTTGCCATAAAATTGATATACTGAGTATTTTACAGAATAGGTATGGAAATTATTTTGAATAAAAAATTATCTTTTTTTCGTTTGGCACATTTAAAGAATTTCTTGAAGTATGTTCCAAACATGCTTATTTAGACGAAGCCCGAAAATTGGTTCATACTTTGTCGGATATTTTTTTTTACGTTTCTTTTAAATAATTCATCAATGAATTCATCTTTAGTTACAAGATTCTAGCTATAAATCTTCATTTTACAAGTATTATTTGAAGTATTTTGCAGCTAACTAACTTACCTATAATTTATTTTGTTTATTTTTAGTTCGATCACAGTTGGTTATCTATTAATCTTTGTCTTCTTTGAGTTATGAAAGAGAAATTTGATGTTGTTGTCCTTCACGTTATGTAACATTTTATGATTTGAAAGACCCTTGTGCAACTAAACGAAAAAAAAAAGATTTTTTTTGGAATACCCGATCAGACACATTCACCGAGTTTCCGTGTAACAAGAACGCATACAGTGTCATAATGCTTCGACTGATTTAAATTTCTCTAGAAATATAATAGTAAACGATATCTAACTATAAAATCTATAAATAACTGGTGAGATCACATTCCTAACAGGTGGAAGCATGCGGTAATTGTCCTTCTTTCTCTAGCATGTCTAGCCCCTATTTAGATGCATGTATAAGATAATGCATCGGAATATAGGTTTTTCAACGATATCATGAAAAACAGCATTTCCTCACCAATAATTGACATAAAAAATGTCACAAAATCTACTTACTGGAAAGATAAGTCAATTTTCCCATTACAAAAAAAATGTAAAAATATGCTTACACGAATTTTTTAAGGTACAATAATATTTGGGATGACCAAAAAGTTCATAAACTATCTCTATATTTTAAAAAACCAAAATACAAACTAGAAGATATTTGTAACTTATAACCCATGTTTTATAATAAGCATATGTAATGAAATATTTTGCTTAATGTTTATGACTTCACAACCTGAAAATTGAGTCATTATGCAAGGGAAGGATATGGAGATAACAATCAGTATTCAATCTCAAAGTCAATAATAAAATACAAAATAAGAGCAGAGCAAACACGGACCCCGAAACATCAGAGGTGGGATCAGGTGCCATGGAGAAGTGAGCATCCCCTACTGACCGATCACACCCGCCGCCGTGTGCTCCTTGTCACGATCAGGAAATAACGGAAAAAATCCGGCGTCAATTCAGAGTATAAATAATGGAAATGATTTCTGATAAAAAAAAAAGATCGAATCAGTCGTATCGAGGATCGAGTATAGCAAGGTTAAACGTGTATCTTGGAAACTTGTGGTATATAAAATAATTTGTTCATAGTATATGAAGACAAAAGAAATGTCAGAAGTTAGTTCATTTATTGCATTGATTGTATATATATTGAAAGAAAGACGATGTTTAAAATCCATGTTTGTTTGTTGCCAAGTGATAACAAAGTAAAAATTGGAATATTTTTCGTTCGGACAAATAAGAATTTCGTTCAGATAAATTAGAAATTTTTAGCTCTTCTGAGCCAAAGGCTCAAAGAGCTAATGCTATGGCCATTTGTGCGATGTGCGGTGTGCGTTAACTTTTTAGAATATGGGCCATAACTCAAGAACCCCTTGGCCAATCATTGTCAAATTTGTCACAGGGTATCCTTGGCCCAAGGGATACCATTTTTACTAAAACTAGGGGTGGGACCCTAAAACAAGGGGAGATAATCAGGAAAATGAAACCAAAACTACTGGTTGCTAAAATCTTCTTCTCCCAGAACCACCAGGCAGATTTTCACCAAACTTACATACAAGGGCCGGGATATGTTGAACATTAAAAATTGTTCAAGGCATTACCCTGGGGCAAAGGGCGTGGTCTCAAGGTCACTTCAAAGTTGACAAAATTTAAAATTAATAAAAACGTTGATATTTTGCTTACTATAAAGACTAGGATCATCAAATCTTGTAAGTTGATGCATCTCAGGACTTCACATCGTGTTAATACAAAAGTAGGTCACGGTGACCTACTTTTTAAATTTTACGGGCTTTTGTTTTCAAATTGATTTTGAGGCATATTTTCGACACTTTAAGGCCTATGATCATAAAACTTTGTCAGTTGGTGCATCTTGGGTCCACAAACAACATCTACTTAAAAGTAGGTCATCGTGACCTACTTTTTGAATTTTATGGCTAATCTTTTCTAAAACATTTAATCCCATTATTTCAGACATCGAGAGGTTTAGTATCACAAAATTTTGTTAGTTGATGCATCTTGAGGCCTTAAGACATATTTTCTAAAAGATAGGTCACTGTGACCTACTTTTTGAACTTTTCAGGCATTTGTTTTCAAATTGTTTAAAAGGCATATTTTGAATAATATAAGACCTATGATCATCAAATTTTGTCGGTTGATGCATCTTTGGTTCAGAAAATGTCGACCAAAAAGTAGGTCACGGTGACCTACTTTTGACATTTTGTGGCTAGATTTAAGTATCTCGGGTACTTATTGGCTTAGAATCATCAAACTTTGTCAGTTGATGCATCTTAGTTTCGGAGATCGACAATCAAAAAGTAGGTCACGGTGACCTATTTTTGACATTTTATGGCTAGATTTATGTATCTCAGGTACTTATTGGCTTAGAATCATCAATCTTTGTCAGTAGATGCATCTTAGGTTTTCGGAGCATGTCGACCAAAAAGTAGGTCACGGTGACCTACATTTGAATATCTCAGGTACTTATTGGCTTAGAATCATCAAACTTTGTCAGTAGATGCATCTTAGGTTTTTGGAGCATGTCGACCAAAAAGTAGGTCACGGTGACCTACTTTTGAATATCTCAGGTACTGATTGGCTTAGAATCATCAAACTTTGTCAGTAGATGCAGCTTGGTTTTTCGGAGAATGTTATGAAGAGGTCACAGTGACCTCTTTTGACAATTTATGGCTATATTTAGGTATCTCAGGTACGTATTGGTTTAGAATCATCAAACTTTGTTATGTGAAGCATCTTGGGTTCTTGGAGAATGATCATCGAAAAAGGTCACGGTGACCTACTTGGCATCCATCGCTATATTTAAGTATTCTAGGGTACTTATTGGCTTAGAATTGTCAGACTTTGTCAGTTGATGCACCTTGGGTTTTCAGAGAATGTTGACCAATAAGTAGGTCACTGTGACCCACTTTTGAATATCTCAAGTACTTATTGGCTTAGAATCATCAATCTCTGTCAATTAATGCATCCTGTGTCCTCAGAAAATTTCAATAAAAAAGTAGGTCACCATGACCTACTTATAGTATTTTATAGTTACATTAAATATCTTCAGCCCTAACTGGCTAAGAATCATCAAACTTTGTCAGTTGATGCATCTTGGGTCTTAGGATAGATTGTATAATTTATCAGAAGAGCGATTCAAGGCCCTTGGGCCTCTTGTTTCAGACGAATTAGAAATTCTTTCGGATAAATTAGAATTTCGTTCGAACGAATAAGATATTTGTTCGGACAAATTAGAAATTCGTTCGCACGAATTAGTTATTTGTTCGGACAATTAGATATTTGTTCATCTCTTTTCAATACATAAATAGCACTTTGGACCATGACATACGCACTTTGTAACAAGACATGCACTATTGAAGTCGGATGTGTCGATTGTTAATATTCGGAAATGATGGTACTATATAAAATATCCATATAGGCCTAAAGTCTGCCATTCTGAAAGTATTTTATCTTAGAGCCCACTAGTTCAAAG